>NW_024464741.1:47754-84501 GCF_000004515.6 Glycine max
TTACTGACAACTACAAGCTCATGAGTAGGACTGAAAGTGATTAAAGAGACAGTTAGTAGTACATCCTTTTATTATGTTCAATCGACATGAACAAGTAACAAAGAGTGCATTAGAGATACTGGTGATTTTCTTTTCAAAATTAGAAAAGTTTAGTTCTCTTGTATTTATGGGGTGCATGTAAAGTTTGGCATTTTAAATCACAATTCAATGTGATATTTTAATTTTTTCCATCAATGTATTCAAGAAAAACAATATCATTAGTGATTTTCATATTCTTTTTAGTTTTACTATCTAGGACATTTTTTGGAAAATGATAACTATAATGAGTATGCTTCTTCAGGGTGTTTGGAATCTTTTTCATTGCTATTCAAAATGTTGTTATTAAATATTGCAAAAAAAATAATCAAACAAATGATGACTAATAATTAATGAAAGTGATGTGAATATGCATATTTTGAATGTTTTGTATTCTCCTATATTATAATGTTTTTTTATTTTTGTTTACTTTTCCAGATGTTTTTTACTATTAAAATTCCTGGAATATTGAGAAATGTTTTTTGCTAAAGAAAAGAACAAAGAACTGGAAATTGAACTTTTTATTTATTTATTTTAGAGTTTATTTTAATTTATCACTATTCAACCCGAAAAATTTAATTTCTATTGTCAATGTTTCCAGTAAATAATGTTGATGACAAAAAAAATACCTATTGGAATCAACACAATATTCCTCACTAAATGTTTCATTCTTTGTCATGATTTTTTTAGGAAATGGTGGTTGCTCAAAGAAAAGCAAAAGCAGAAGTTATGAGAACTTTAGTTGAAAAGTTTCTTTCGGAAGCTTATTACAATCAGCTTCACATGTTCGAATCATAATCAATAAAAATCAACTATTATATAATGTTCAAATCGACTGAAAAACATTAGCATCAGTTTATTTAATACCTATGTTGACAACTTCCATGTGATTTAGGATTTTCATATGATTTTATTTTGACTTTCTATGTTGGATGAAATGACTTTCAGCTATGGTTTTTTTTTTTTTTGGGTTAGTCTAACAATTTGCTAGAAAGATCTCAATCCATTGGTTCCTTTTCATGGTTGTGGGTATTGGGTTAGGCTAGGTATGATTTTATTTGAATTAATTTTGTGTTTCATCTCTCTATTGTGATGAATCTGATTAATGGCATGCATAACTTATCTTTTACACATTGTGGGTGACTTACACTTCCAAAGTTGATGTTGGCATTGTAGGGTTGGGTACATATTTATTTGCTGGTTTTGTGGTGTGTTTACACTAGTTACTAGACTAGTACACCAATTTTCACGTCTACTAAGTTGGACAAGTTTTGTTTTTGTTGGAAAATTGACTTGAATAATTTCTAAAACAATTAATAACTATAAATTATTAAATTAAACTTCATAACATTTTCCATCACATTTATGTGAAAAGTTTGAAAGCAATTTCAATCCAATTTCGTCTAAAAATACGAAAGCTTAAACTTACTTAATGTTCATTGTATAAACAAACTCTTTGATATGGGCATTTGTATATTACCATTTAATTTCTATTTTACCCTTCTCTAATCCTTAATTGCTTAGAGTCTTGATATCTTAAATGGACTGTGATGAATAATTCTATAAGCTACTACATTCATAATCCCATCACCATGCCCACTTCCCCCATTCATTTCTCAATTTGTGTTTTCCTATTTTACATGTTATGAATGAATTGCAACATCAAGTTTTTTTAACATTTTTTTATCATTGTTTTCTTGCAGATTTTTTTATATTTTCCTATTTAACATGCTAGGAATCAATGAATTGCAACATCAACTTTTTTAACAAGTTTTCTCTTGTTTGCCTTTTGTTATTATCACTATTTTTTTTTGTAGACCTATATTCATAAGGAGACATGCTTTCGGTGTCGGTCTTTGGAGGAGATTAAAAATTACGAGAATCATGAAATTCCTCCTCAGTGTCACAAAGTGAAAACACAAGACAAAGAAGAAAGCGATAACAAAACCAAAAATGAAACAGAATTGAGTATATTTATTTTTAAAAAATAAGCAGTGCTAACAATGAATTTTTCAACACATTTTATTATTGGTTAAAGTATATTAACAGCTACAAGCTCATGACTGATTAGAGATAGTGGTGATTTTTCATTTCAGAATTATAAAAAAGTTTAGTTTTCTTTTATTTCTGGGGTGCATGTAAAGTTTGACATTTTAAATCACAATTCAATGTCATATTTTAAATTTTTTCCATCAACGTATCCAAGAAAAACAATATCAGTAGTAATTTTCATATTCTTTTTAGTTTTACTATCTAGGATGTTTTTTTGGAAAATGATAACTATAGTGAGTATGCTTCTTTTGGGAGTTTGGAATCTTTTCCATTGCTATTCAAAATGTTGTTATTGAATATTGCAAAAATTTCAAACAAATGATGGCTAATAATTAATGAAAGTGATGTGAGTATGCATATTTTGAATGTTTTATATTCTCCTATATTATAATGTTTTTATTTTTGTTTACTTTTCCATATGTTTTTCCAATTTTAAATTCCTGGAATGTTGAGAAATGTTTGCTAAAGAAAATAACAAAAAAGTGGAAATTGAACTTTTTATTTATTTATTTTAGAGTTTAATGTAATTTATCACCATTCAACATGAAAATTTAATTTCTATTATCAATGTTTCCAGTAAATAATGTTGATGAGAAAAAAATACAAATTGGAACCTACACAATATTCATCACTAAATGTTTCATTCTTTATCATGATTTTTGCAGGAAATGATTGTTGCTCAAAGAAAAGCAAAAACATAAGTTGTAAGAACCTTTGTTGAAGAATTTCTTTCAGAAGCTCATTACAATCAGCTTCACATGTTCAACCCATAATCAACAAAAATTAACTATTTTGTAATATTCAAACCGAATGAAAACATTATCATCAATTTATTTAATACCTATGTTGACAACTTTCATGTGATTTAGGATTTTCATATGATTTTGTTTTGACTTTCTATGTTGGATGAGATGACTTTCAGCTATGCTTTATATTTTGGGTTAGTCTAATAATTTGCTAGAAAGATCTCAATCCATTGGTTCCTTTTCATGGTTGTGGAAATTGGGTTAGGCCATGTATTTCTTTTATTCGAACTACTTTTTTGTTGCATCTCTCTATTGTGATGGATCTGATCATTGGTGCACACAACTTATCTCTTACACATTGTGGGTGACTTATAGCTTTAATGTTGATGTTGGCTTTGTAGGACTGAGTACATCTTTATTTGTTTGTTTTGTGGTTTTGTTTACACTAGTTACTCGACTAGGACACCAATTTTCTCCTCTACTAAGTTGGACTAGTTTTGTTTTTGTTGGAAAATTGACTTGAATAGTTTTTAAAACAACTAATAACTATAAATTATTAAATTCAATTTCATAACATTTTCCATCACATTTATGTGAAAAGTTGAATGAAATTTCAATCCTAAATTCATTTTAAAATACCAAAACTTAAATTTATTTAATGTTCATTGTATAACCAAACTCTTTGATATGGGCCTTTGTATATTACCATTTAATTCATATTTTATCCTTCTTTAATCCTTAATTACTAAGAGCCTTGATGTCATAAATGGAGTGTGACGAATAATTTTATAAGCTACTACATTCATAATCCCATAACACCCACTTCCCCCATTCATTTATGAATGAATTGCAATATCAACTTTGTTAACGTATTTTTTATCGTTGTTTTTTTCTTTTTTATAAAATTGCTAATTTTATTTAAAAATTTATTTTGCAATTTTATCATCATGAAGAGAAAGGGTTTCAATGCGGATCTTTAGCAAGGCTGAAAGATATGAGAAACACATAATTCGTACTCAGTGTTGTAGAGTGAAAAAATAAGACATAGAAGAAACCAATACTAAAACTTAAAATGAAATAAAACTAAGTACAATTATTTGCACAATAAAGAAAATTAAAGTCTTTCATCTGAGTTAATTCATAATTTCATATAACTTCAATGAGTCGTTACATTGTGTTAACCGTTAACCTCTATATGCAAAAAAAAAAAAAAAAAAATTATATGCATATGGAAAACTAAAGTATACAGAAAATTCAACATCTTAATTTTAAAAAAAAAAACTAATAACATAAGTATAGGTTATAAAACAATATATTTATTTTGACCTCAACAACATCATAAATATGGAATAACGTAGAAACCCTTATTATAATAAAAGAAGTTTGTGATTTATTTGGAGACAAGAAGTTAATTCTTTAATAATATTTAATTCATTCGAAAGTTATTTTGTTTATTGGGTAACAGTTAATTCCTTAATTATATTTAATTTGAGACTTAATATACGTAACAAACTTCCGTTTTTATTTTTTCCATAGACTTTTTTATTTATTTAAGATAAATGTTTTGCAAGAGAACGCACAGTTTCATTAACAAAAAAAAAATCATCAATTCATGGGTTCTACCATGTAGGAATGGATGTTAGTCACCAATGGTTTGCTTGCACAATGAGCATACGCGTGTAAAATGAATAGGAGGGTACAATAATTAACAAAATTGTGTCACACTATATGGAAAAAAAAAACATATTTATTTATATATTTGACTAAATATTACATTAATAGGATTAAATGCTACATTATTATTTTCTCCCAAGTTTAATTTATTTATATATTTTTATCAATTTCTGAATATCATATTCATAAACATTTGAATGTGTTGCAGGATTTTAAATAAGTATCTAGGTATTATCATTTATATGAAAAATTTGATGGTATGGATTTTGACCAAAAAAAATTAATTTTATAGATATCAGCATTTATAGATGATATAAATGTACTTATTTATATATTTGTATAATTCCTAATTATATTAGTATCTATATTAATGTATTTTTTTATATAAATTTTCTTACGTTGGCATATCATTACTATAAATATAATATCAGCCTTAAATTCTATATTAGCATATTTATCTATATATTAAAAGTAAATTAAATCACAACCAAATTTGACAATCCAAAATTGTAAGTGTCAAGTTTGCGAATTTTGATCACATATATTGCTCATTGAAAAATTATGGGGTGAAGATTTACATGTGTTATCCAAGTGGCAGTTCTTATGAATATTTTTCCTACTCCTAGATAATGTGAATTTTAATCTTTCATAGATAAATTTTTTAGTGATTTACATATTCAGAGACAAAAATAATCATATGCCCCTAATTTTATGATTGATGGCTTATGACCTTATATATAAAAAATATTAAATTTATTTGGATTTATATTTTAATTTTAAAAAAATTATTAAAAGACTTGGTATGATTTATTGCAAAATGTCACATGCATACTATAAAATTCACATTGCTGCAACAATTACATTCAAATCTTGGCAGGATTTTTTTTGAGTAATTTGTGTTTAGAAAACTTGGTAATTATTTTTAAGCAATTAAAAAGATTATTTCTTATATTCTTAATATCTATAATATTGTAATGTAAAACATATTAGCTAAAATATGATCGAACTACTAGTTTGAGATAGAGGGTCCGCTTTTTAAATTCTTCACTATGCACGCAATTGTTGATCTGTTTGAAATTCCAGAGCAGTTTCATAATCTTCAGGCCACAGTTAGCGATGTGACTTCATTTGCAATAACTCACGGGTTCTCCTTCATGGATGCTTTTCTGCATCTCAACACCTCGGGCAATTGTCTTCGTTCGAGTAAGTTGATATGGCACTCATGCATTCCTCCTTCCAAGTCCTTGAAATTTAGCAGCATGTTTCAACGTTTTAATTTTAAATAACAATCAAGGAGTCACGTATCACAAACAAATGCGGCCATTGTGATTTCAATTGCGATTATATAAAGTTAAAATTATCTTGATATTGCAGCTCAAATCACGGTCGCATGTAGCCCAAAGGCTTTATCTATATGGCTGAAAGCCCCCAAACTTTTTCCAGTTACTTGGTACCTGCCTCCTTATGGATAGAGTTTTATGTCAGAAGATAAGATGCATGCATATTAAGAATTAAATTTTTATCATTATGTGGTTTAAATGCAAAATGGAAAATTGCATTTTAGATAAAGTTTATTTAAATTGATGTATTTAAAGTTATTTTTGTTTCAACTTTTAAGAGAATTTATTTATTATAATTGATAACAATCTTCACTATAAATAGAAAACAGAATTAGTTGAGAAACAGCACACATGAAGAAAGAATGTGTGAGAAGAGAGATCCTAAGATAAAGTCATTTTATTGAGAGAAAAATGTCTTTGTATGAGAGTGTTATCATTTCTTGTAACTATTGAATGAGGTACTTGGGTTTGTAGAGTGATACATTATTTGAGGTGAGTTACAATTTTGTAGTCATTTTTGTGATAGTAAAATACTTTTTTAGATAGTTTCATGAACGCAAGTAAGAAATGTTAAACCACGTTAAATTTTTGTGTTTGTTATTATTTTTCCTACAGTATAATCTTTGTTGTGTTCTTACTAATCTGTTGTGGGTATGGATAATTTTATTTGAGAGAGTGTTGATTACCCAACACTATGGCGAGCTAAAATGTAATTCAGATGTGGCAAAGAGAGGCTTCCCAAGTCATGCTGCAAGTGGTTCCATTTTTAGAAACTGCAGTCGTGGCTTTGTAGGGATCAACCATGGTTTTAAATTGTAGTTGTGGTTGCAATTGGGATTGCTTTGCATGAAGCCAGAAAATCTTTATGTTGCAAAAAAATAGAGTAGATTCGATCACAACTGTAATCGCGGTGCAGTTGCATGCGACCCCAATTGTGGGGTCGGACTGCTATTTAAAACCATAGGGCCATGTTTTGCCTCTTATTTAAGTATCTCTTCATTCTTCCATGAGGAACTGATCATGGCAGCAATTCTTGTTATGGAGATAGTGCTGGAATAGGTTTCCTGGAATGTGATTCATTGTTAGTGGTTCAGGCCTTTTGTTCTTCCCATAATTCACTACTAGTCCCTTCGAAACAGATGGTTGAATTGTGTGATGCGATTTTTAGCTATCACCAATTTCAGGAATTTCTCACATATATCACGAGGGTAATTCTTGCATGGATAGATTAGCGAATTATGGATTATCCATTCATGGTTATGAATGATGGGACCTTCTCCCACTATTTCTTAGATCAGAATAGATTAGGATTAGTATTATTTCTTCTACTGCATGTTAACAATTATAAAAGTGTACTTTTTTTTACCAGAATTATAATAATGTATAATGAAACATATTACTTAATTAAAATATGTTTAAAATTTAAATCTTATAAAATGCTTAATTAAATTTAGGTTCAACTGCATTTTTAGTACAATGCAATTAGGGGTGAAAATAAATCGAGTATTTATTAGGCTTTGTTAGGCTTAAGGTTACTCTGGACTAATACTATATGATTAGAGTCTGACTTGATTATTATCTCTCCAAAACTTTGTTAAGAATCTAAGTCTAACCTACATAAAAATCTATTCTAACCTACAAGTTTATTTGTCTCAATTTAACACTAAGATAAAAATAAAAATATGTATGTGAAGTCTTATAAGAATCAAATCAAACTTATCTATATGATGTAAGCATATTTTAAATTTTATTTTAAAATGTTTTTGCAATAAGACATTTAAAAATGACAAACTTATTTTTCAATAAATTTAGTTATAAACTCTAACTTTACTTTCTATGTAGACCAACATGATTAACATTTAAAAAGATTCAATAAATTACAAAAATTTAATATGTATATATATATATAATAATAATAATAACAATGAATAATTATTTATAATTTTCAAATAAATCAGTCTATTAGGTCTAAGAGGCTTCAGGGTTTAACTAAATAAGATTTATTAGAAGCTTTGGCTTGATCTATTTTCTCAAAAGTTCTAATGTGACTAAGGTTTGATGTATTGATGTATGTTAGGTCATAGGCCTCTCACATAGGTTTGATGTATGTTTATTTTATTTTTTGTCCTTAAAGAGTTTTAATTTAGATAATACTATGAACACTAAAAAAATTATTATCTAAAGTACTTTAAGAACAAAGAATAAAACAAACATAATTTATAAAAATTAAAAAAAATGAGATCAAAAGAAAAAAGATTAAATTATAAGGACTGAGAAAATATTTAAGCCCATAAGACTTTTCTTTTACAAAAGTATTTACTCATTTACAACTTACTATATATTATAAAAATTGATACAATTATTCTTAGTCAATATTTTTGTTTTTAAAATATTTCATAAACTTATCAGCTAAATTCATGACGAGAATATAAAATTATAATATTGTAATATATATGCTCAAATAAGATTAGTATCTACGTATAATAGAGATGGAGAGAATTTCTTTTTATTTCTTTCAATTATAGTTAAATTTTCATAAATATAATTTTAGTTATTTCTCATTTTTGAAAATAGAAAAAAAAATATTCAAAACAAATGTTTTGCAATGCACAAAATCATAAAAAGCAAAGAAAAAAAATCAATCCAATTATGTAATACAGTGCAAGGAATGGTATGTATGTCATCCCCTAAACTTTCTCATCCCTATATATTTCACAATAAATTATTCTGATTTATTGATCATTAATATATGACCTTATCAACAAAAAATATTAAATTTAGTCGTATTTATGTTTTATTTTTCAAAAAATAATATTAAAATACTTGGTAGTATTTATTACAAAAAGTAAAATGGGTAATATAAAACTATATTGGTGTAACAAATACATTCAAATTTTTGTATGATTTTCAGATTAGTTTATGTTAGGAAACTTAGTAATTATTTATTAAGGATGAAATTATAATAGATTATTTCTCTTATGCTTAATATTTATAATAATGTATTCTGATACATATACATGCAACACCATTATACTTTAGCATTCCTACTAATTACGACATTGGTTGTGATGATGCTGTTGACAAACAAAAAACTGAGGTATGTATTTAATTTTCAATTGAAAATTTCTTTTTTTCAAAAAAATTCAAATTTTCCATTATTATAATTTTCTTGTATATATCATCTAATCATACATTAATTTGCACATTTTAACAACAAAAATTGTGTATATTTTATACGTCAAATGATCTACCTCTTAACTTATTTGTCTCATTTATATAAGTATTTGTTTAAATTAAGATGTTTGTTAAACAAGTTTGTTTTACTAAATTATAAGCTAAATAGCTTATAAATTTTAAATTAAACTAATCAATTAAAAATTTTCAAATATATATAAGAATATCAACTAGACTATGACACAATTGCGCATATGATACACTGAACTCCATCATGTATTTGCATAGTTTGAATTTTTGTGTTGATTTCAAGCGTGTGCAATGATATATATATATATATATATATATATATATATATATATATATATATCACACTACTAAAAAAAGGGTCCTTTACGGCACTGTTTCTACGTCGGTTATAACTGGAACCGCCTTAGAAAGTGGTTCGGTGGCAATTTTGCAAATATCGTGGTGAAAATTGCAATTCACGATGCACATTCTAAGGCGGTTATTCAAAACCGCCTTAGAATGTTTTGTATAATGAAAATTGCAATTCACGATGCACATTCTAATGCGGTTATTCAAAACCGCCTTAGAATGTTTTGTATAATGAAATTTACGCTGGTTTTTATTAAATAACCGTCGTAAATAAAAAAAATAGTTGAAGGGGTTTAGTCTCGTTACTTTTTGGCATTTCAAATTTCACTCCTAGCTAACCTTTCTTCCGTCTTCCTTTGCACCTTGACTGCTAACCCCACTCGAACCCTAGCCTTGTTCTTCGTTGTTCTTCCTTTGCACCTAGCTTGACCAACCCAACTCGAACCTAGCCACTTCACGTCCTTCTTTTAACACCAACCCCACTTGAAGTTCCCAGCAACGTTTTCATCTTCTTTCATGGCTTGAAGCTCGTGACTCGAACCCGACGAGAGAGTGAAGAAGTATATTGACTCGAAGTGGCTCGAACTTCACGACTCGAAGATCACTTTTGCTGAAATTAGGTTAGTGAAGGTTGTAGTTAGTTAGGTTAATCATCTTTTAAGCTTTTATTAGGTTAAGCTTCGAACAAACCCAGTCAATAACGTTCATGGTTATTCTATACACTAATTTTAGTAATTTATATAAAGTTCACACTTTTAACAATTCCATAGTTACTTTCTTTAGCTGTAGGTTTGGGAAAAAGACCCAGTAACATCCAACATTTGAGTTTTAAGATAAACATAAAAATATAGAAAACGAATCAATCATATAACTGCCGTCAAAATTATAAATAAATGGGAAAACTTTAAGAATGGCATTGAAAATAACTAAGTGTGAGGGAAGTTCTTTTACTGCTAATGTTTGTTTCTAATGTTGGTCTGATGTTTCCTGATGGTGGTTGTAGGGAAGACGCAGGTGACAAATTAGTTGTTGCTGAACAACAGCTACTGGGCTGCAAACGGGTCAGTGCCAATTTCTTCCTTTTCTACAATATTCTTATTTTTTTGTAATTCATTTATGAACTTGTTTTTCTGATCTGGTTTTACTTGAGATAGCACCTGCAAATGGTAACATATGTAACACATTGAATAAACAATTTTGTTTCCATGTATTAAAAATTAAAACTTATTAATAAGCATAATATTTTTTTTGGATACCACCTGCATCAGGATAGTTATTAATTTTGTTTCCATGAAATTAAAACTTATTAAATTAAAACTTACTTGAGATAGCACCTGCATCAGGATAGTTATTATTTACAGAAGCAGCATTTGTATTCTCATCAGCTTTAGGCTTAGAAGCTAAAGCTTCATGAACTTTGCTTGTATCATTAGCTAGAAAATCAGTGCCAATATTTTGAGTCCTTCTGGATTGGACAGCTTTTGCTATGTTCTCACTTTTCTGCATACAAACTAGAGTTTCACTAACAGTTTTAGGCATTCTATGCAACTTATCCTTTCTAGAAGTAGGTTTTTCAGAAGATGGATAAGGAGAGCTGCAATTGCGAGCCTTTCTGGATTGGCTGATTTCCCAGGTTTTGTTTCCTGAGAAATCCATGAGTGATCATAGGCTTCCTCAGCATTCATTAAAGAATTAGGCTTACGGCCCCTCTTCCTTGGTACAGTATTCAACTGCGTTTCTGATTTTGGTTCCTGAATAGAGTCTAAATTATCAGTTTCCATATTGGCTTTCGCATTTCCTCTTTTGGAGTTCTTAGTTATTTCATAATGTGGTCTCCTATTTGAACCAGATAATTTTATTGCTTCATCGTCCATAGTAGAAGTACCACTTCTTCTGTTTGACTTTGTATCATCCAAAATTTGGACATCTGTATCACTAGTAATATCCAGTTTATGCCCCTTGGTTTCCTGATTAAGAATTAAGTTAAAAGTTTAATACTGCATTGATATTGACAGTTGGTTTTAACTAAGCAAGCGTTGTAATTGTATTTAAAGGAAAAAGATAATTTACATCACACAATTTTTCCTCTGCATCTTTAGGAACATCAAGCTTGTTCTTAGCTTCCTGAACCTGAAGCATTGCAACAAAACCATGTAAAAATTCTTAAGGGGTTTCTTAGACTATCAATTATAGGAAACAACAGGATCTTGAAATCTATGATTCTCACAAACAATCAATAAACAATAGATAATGTTTTGTGTACCTTTCTCCGTAGGAAGACTTGTACCTTTCTTCATAGGAACTTCTGTTGTACTTTGATTTCCTTGGAAAAAATATTGCTGCGGAGTTATCACGATACATTTTCAGCGGCCTAGCAATACTGTCGACAATTCCAAGCCCTGAAATAAAGTTCCGCAGTCAATTAGCCTGAATTGTAGCCTCAAAACATACTACAAATTCAGCTCTCAGATGCAACAACAACTGATGCATACAAAATTACTTTCATTTGTTTTCATTCCATATCATTTATAGGACATTGTGCGAGACTAACTCTGTCTTATTTCTAAGTTAGAATAGGCGATGTTAAACACCTTTCCATCTTGAATCTCTCTAGCACTTTATCGATATATATACTTTCTGAGATAAGCCTAACAATCCTTGTGATCTATTATGGAATATTTCTATCCCTATCACATAGCTTACCTCACCCATATCTTTCACTTCAAAGTTTCTAGAGAGAAATTTCTTAGTCTCATGAAGAAGACCAAGATCGTTAGCTGTAAGCAAGATATCATCAATATACAAAATTAGAAAATAACCCTACTCCCACTGACCTTCAGATACATACACTGATAAACAGTATTTGCCTTAAATCTAAAGGAAACAATGGCATCATTAAACCTCAAATACCATTGGTGGGAAGCTTACTTTAAGACTGTATATTGATTTCTTTAGTATGCACACCATGTGTTCATTTCCTTCAACTGAGAACCCCATTGGTTGGTCCATACAAACATTCTTCTCCAAATCTCCATTAAGAAAGGCAGTTTTCACATCCATCTGATGCAGCTCCAAGTCATAATGGGCTACTAATGTCATGATAATACTGAAAGAATCCTTTCGTGAGACCAGTAAAATGTCTCTTTATAATCAATGTCCTCTTTCTGAATAAATTCCTTAGCAACAAGTCTAGCCTTGTAACGTTCAAGGTTGTCATGAGAGTCATGTTTAGTCTTGAAGACCCACTTATAACCAACTCTCTTACAACCCTTTGGTAATTCTACAAGGTCCCAAACACCATTATGTTCCATGGAATCTATCTCTTCTTTCATGGCATTTAACAACTTCTCAGAACTATCACAACTTACAACTTGTGAAAACAAAACTAGATCATTATCATTAATGCTTAAGTTTGTTTTTGTTTCATGTAGGTATACCACATAATCATTCGAAATAGCTGGTCTCCTTTCTCTTTGAGACCTCCTTAATGCTACTTCTTGTAGTTCTTCCATAATAGGTTCATTGTGCATCATGGGTTCATTATTGTGTTGCTCCTCTTCATTAGTTTTGTAACAACAACTAAAAGGAGCAATCACATTACTGCTAGAGGCCCAAGCTAAAAGGACTTGTACTCTAACTTCTTTAATTTCCACTTCTCGTGGAACTGTACTCCCACTGATTTCATCATTTCCCATGAACCTTGCATTTCCAGTTTTGACAATTCTCATACTATGATTAGAACAATAAAACATATACCCTTTTTACTTTTCTGGATAACCAATGAAAAATCCACTGATTGTTCTTACATCCAATTTTCTTTCTTGCGGATTATAAATCCTTATTTCTGCCTGGCAACCCTAAACATGCAGGTGCCTTATACTAGGTATCCTATTTGTCCACAGTTCAAAAGGTGTCTTTGGAACTGCCTTACTAGAAACCCTGTTCAACAAATACATGGCAGTTTTCAAGGCATACATCCACAAAGATACGGGTAAAGTCTAATTGATTAACATACTCCTAACCATATCCATTAAAGTTCTATTACGCCTTTCTGATACACTATTTTGTTGTGGTGTATCGGGAATTGTGTATTGCACACAAATGCACGTTTCTGAACAAGCTTAGCAAATGGACCTGGGTGTTGCCCAGTTTCATCATATCTTCCGTAATACTCATCACCTCTATCATATCTAATAATTTTCACATTTATGTCTAATTGCCCTTTTATTTCATTGTAATAAATTTCTAAGGCATCCATTGCCTAAGAAATCTCGGGCAGTAAGTAGACATAACCGTAACGTGAATAATCATCAATAGTGGTGATAAAGTATCTTTCCTTTTCGAAAGAACTAACATCAAAAGGTTCACAAATATCAGTATGCACAATTTCAAGAAGCTGAGTGCTTCTTGTAGCTTCTTTCTTTGTATGTTTTGCTTGTTTTCCCTTAATACAACCCACACAAATATTTAGATCCGTAAAATCTAGATAAGGAAAAAATTCATTCTTTATTAATCTTTCCATCCTTTCTCTAGAAATGTGACCTAAACGTTTATGCCACAAGAAAGCAGATCGTTCATTCACTAAACTATGTTTAGTGCCAATATTATGATGCAGAGTTAAAACAGTTTTAGCATACAAACTGTGTATTTCCAATTTATATAAACCATCACAAGAATACTAGTACCAATGAGATGATTATGGTTAAATAAATTGAAACATCCATTACCAAAATTAAAAGAGTATGCAGTAACATCAAGTTTAGATAATGAAACTAAATTCCTAGATAAACTAGGTACATAAGGAGTTTCCAGTAAATCTAAACGATGTCCAGTGTTGCGTTTTAAACAATAAATTTCAACTATTTCCACTGGAGCTTTCACTTCATTCCCTATGAAAATGAACTTCTCATTTGGGCATATGGTTTGGATTGTAAGGAATCTCTGCATAATGTTAGAAACATGAGTCATACATCCAAAATTAATCCATCTTGTATCATGGGAAACTACAGTTAAGTTTGATTCAAAACATACATGAGTATTAAGCTCACCATTCTTTTCGAACCAAGACTTACACTTTAGGCAATCCTTTTGGAAATGTCTTAATTTAGGGAGAGTTGTCTTAATACTGTCTGCAACAGTCATTCTCATCAACATTAGGCTGAGTCTGTTAGGTCTTTCCCAAGTTTTATAATGAACTTTCTCTTCATTGCTACTAACATCAATAATAGTAACAAACTTCTCTTCTAACATAGCAAGATCATGATCCAAAACACCGAGGTAAAATTGGACTTGCTCATTTCAGTCAGAGAAGTTAAGCCCAATAAAATTGGCTCAGATGATGCATAAGAATCCAATGAATTCAAAACATGTATTACATAATAAAATTCACATAAGTGTTTTGAGACATAAAATACATGTCATACATATGATTCATTCAGATAATAGACAATGTATATTGATGTTCTCCTTTGGGTGATACACATACATACAACATACAAACATAATGATGCTAATAAAATTTTAACATTAATTGACAATTAAATATGCACCAATTAGTAGTATCTATTTCCTTTGGGCATATAAATAAAGTTCACTTTTGCCGAAATCAGGTTAGTGAGGGTTGTAGTTTTCAAACGTGTCTTGCTTTTGTGTCATCAAATAGTTTTCAAACCACAACATATTTGTTCTGTCTTACATATTCATCAATTAGTGCATTATAAGTTAATGTGATTTTTATTTCACAAGTCTCTATCTGTCCAAATTTACCCTTAAATACTAAGGGCTAAGGGTCTTTATATCTTAAAGTGGAGTGTGATGAAAAATCCAACGCTACACTATTTCTATGATCATCATAACTGTACCCCCTCCCCTTTACCATTTATCTGTCATTTTATATTATCACTCATTTTACTATCTTTTTTTTTTTTTTTTGCAGACTTATATTCATAAGGAGACACACTTTAGGTGTCAGTCTTTGGAGGAGATTAAGAATTACGAGAAATATGGAAGTCTTCCTCGGTGTCACAGAGTGAAAATACAAGACAAAGAAGAAAGCAATGACAAAACCCGAAGTGAAACAGAAGTGAGTATACTTATTTTAAAAAATAAGTAGGGCTAACAATGTATTTTCCAACACATTTTATTATTGGTTAAAGTTTACTGACAACTACAAGCTCATGAATACGACTGAGAGTGATTAAAGAAACAGTAATAGTACATCCTTTTGTTATTTTCAATCAACATGAACAAGTAACAAAGAGTGCATTAGAGATAGTGGTGATTTTTCTTTTCAAAATTAGAAAAGTTTAGTTCTGTTTTATTTCTAGGGTGCATGTAAAGTTTGGCATTTTAAATCACAATTCAATGTGATATTTTAATTTTTTCCATCAACGTATTCAATAAAAACAATATCATTAGCGATTTTCATATTCTTTTTAGTTTTACTATCTTGGACGTTTTTTGGAAAATGATAACTATAATGAGTATGCTTCTTTTGGGACTTTGGAATCTTTTCCAATGCTATTCAAAATGTTGTTATTAAATATTGCAAAAAAAAATTCAAACAAATGATGGCTAATAATTAATGAAAGTGATGTGAGTATGCATATTTTGAATGTTTTGTATTCTCCTATATTATAATGTTTTTATTTTTGTTTACTTTTCCAAATGTTTTTATTGTTAAAGATTCTTGGAATATTGAGAAATGTTTGCTAAATAAAAGAGCAAAGAAGTGGAAATTGAAATTTTTATTTATTTATTTTAGAGTTTATTGTAATTTATCACTATTCAACCCGAAAAATTTAATTTCTATTGTCAATGTTTCCAGTAAATAATGTTGATGACAAAAAAAAATACAAATTGGAATCAACACAATATTCATCACTAAATGTTTCATTCTTTACCATGATTTTTTCACGAAAGGATTGTTGCTCAAAGAAAAGCAAAAGTAAAAGTTATGAGAATCTTTGTTGAAGAGTTTCTTTTGAAAGCTCATTACAATTAACTTCACATGTTCAACCCATAAACAAATTTTCAATTCATACATAGATAGATATATTAGATTCACTACACTTTTTATTAGTCTTAGGTTAGACACCATTGGTGTTCCTCAACTCATTAAGTGAGTGATCAATCTAAATCTATTGTGTGATTGTTGGTAGTCCAAGAAAATGTTTTACATAGGAAGTTAACTAAATTGAGTTTATTCTATTAAATAGATCATTCTCTCACCTATGAACCTAATTGGGTCTTACTCCACTTCATCATTTTATGGGTTATTAAATTCCCTACCTTTGTGACAATAACAATGGTGACACTTATCAATTAATTTAAATATCTTAAAAACATTAATGATTTCAAATATTTAATGCTTTTTTTATTCAAACAAAATATTTAATGTTATTTATTTTTAATAGTTCCTATAATAAATTATTTGTTTTGAATGGACATTTATGACCATAAATTATTATATTTATTAGAAAAGAGGTAAGAACCTTCATACAAATATTTAATTTTTTTGAATATTTGAAATAAAAATCAACAATCAATAAATGTACCTTTTAATCAATTTAAATATTTTAAAAACATTAATGCTTCCAAACATTTAATGTTATTTATTATTATAAGCTCCATTAATAAATTATTGTTTTTAAATAACATTTATGACCTTACAATAAATTATTACATTTATTGATAGTTGATA
Source organism: Glycine max (assembly GCF_000004515.6). NCBI lineage: Eukaryota > Viridiplantae > Streptophyta > Magnoliopsida > Fabales > Fabaceae > Glycine > Glycine max. Next base: position 64,896 of record NW_024464741.1, read on the forward strand.
TTTTTTTTCTAAAATTTATTTCAAGGACTTCATTAAAAAAGAGGATATTGATAGTATAAAAGTAAGACTCTTCATATCAAAATTGTGTGTGCAAAACAGAGATGAGTGCAAATCAGAGGAGTACTGCTCCACCCTTGTGGGTGGGAATCAATTAGGGAATTAGGGATTAAAACAATGTTTTTTGGAACATATGATATTTGATTAATTAAATCTTATACTTAGATTAAAACAATGTTTTTTTGGAACATATGATATGCTGAAAATTCTTGAAGTTGATTCTAAATAGTTGTAAAGTTTGGGATATCCTTTATATTGTTTTAATTCATTCTCTTTGCATATATATATATGTGTGTGTGTGTGGGTGTGTGTGAAACTAATATATAAATTGTTAGATTATATAAAAGTATAATATATTCTTCAATTATGAATCAATAATTACAAGGATAAAAGCTGATAAACTCGATAAAAGTTTATATTTATTATAATTCATTGTACACTTAGTTTGAGATCAATTGTATGTTAGATTCTCTTTTAAATTCATAAGACAAATTTTTATTTCTAATTTTTTAGTACATATATTTAATTAAGTTTTGATAATTGAACTTTCTCATTCTCTATGATATATTTATGTAGGAGGAATTTCCAACTGTACTAAGGATGACTCATTCCTTAAATGATGCTCAACCTGTACCTGCAACACCAGCATCGTTTTGCAATCCTACTAATTGCAATATTGGTTGTGACGATGTTGTTCAGAACCAAAAAAATGAGGTACATAATTAATTTTCAATTTCAAATTTGTTTTCTTTCAAAATTATTCAAATTTTTCATTATTATAATTTTCTTGTATAAATCATCTAATCGTACATTAATTTGCACGTTTTAACAACAAAAATTGTGTGTAATTTATATGTCAAATGATCTAACTTTTGACTTATTTGTCTCATTTAAATAAATATTTGGCCAAATTAAGATGTTTGTTAAACAAGTTTGTTTTACTAAATTATAGGCTAAATAGCTTATAAATTTTAAATTAAACTAATCAATTAACAACTTTCAAACATATATAAGAATTTCAACTAGACTATGACACAATTGTGCATATGATAAACTGAATCCTAAAAGGATAGTCCATCATGTATTTTCATAGTTTGAATTTTTGTGTTGATTTTCATGAATATATTTTTTTAATCGTGTGTGTGTGTGTATGTGTATATATATATATATATATATATATATATATATATATATATATATATATATATCATTGCACACTTTATCTTTCTATTTACATTTTTACCAATAAGTTTAACTTATATATCTTTCTATTGTTATTAGAATGAAACCCCACCTGCGACACAAAATTCAAAGCCAAAACGAGGAAGACCCTTCAAAACGCCACCTGAATCGATTCAATATTGGTATGTTATACGCAAAGAACGAAAGATTGCCAACAGGTTCGATACGGTACGTAATTCAATTAAAATGAAAATTTGATGTTTATTTATCTTCTTCCTTTTTGAGTTAAGATAAGATGGGTTTTCATAAGTGAATTCATTAATTCAATTGTTTTATTATGTAAAAAAATCTAGAGGGAAAATTAACAAACTTGTTTATTTCTTAAACATTATAGGTAAATATTACACATAGTGGACATAGAGATTTATTTTTTAAATATATTTCTTAAAGTAAATAGTTAGTTTGAGCAATATATTGAACATTTACAAAGTATTTCTTTTCAAACTACGAAGAGTAGTTTTTATACAAAAATATTCAACAATAGTCTGTGTGATAAAATTGAAATTTTAGTACAAACATTGTGATTTTAAAACAAAAATATGATACTTTTATAGACCATTCAGGTATAAAATATAGGCATATGTCATCAATACATCAATTATATATTAATAAAATAGATCATACTTTGAGTATAGGACCATAAGAAAATATAGGAAAACCAGCTCTACAACTATGATATTACATAGAAGCAATAGAGAAAACAACATTCTATATATTTAGATAACAACAAGCAATTCATGTAGTAGGGTTAATAAACCAATTAGACAATAAACAATGTCCAGGCTTTACATTGGAAAAAAACCATATTCCAAGTAGTAACCTTAATATGATCAAGATGTCTGCACAAATTATAATTGTCATTATTCCAAATGAGAAAAAAAATGGAATGTTGATTATATAGGGTTCACAATTTTATCCCATTGTTTTCCTTCCATATATAAGTAATGTCTAAGACAATAATGTTACCTCCTTTCTCTATCATCTTCTCCAGTATCCTCAAAGAAGATTTGATAAAAACCATTTTTGCATAAAGCATCAAATAGAGAACTATGACTCTATGCTAAAAATCTCTATAAACATTTTCCGCCTCAACATTCATTCTACCTTAAGTGTATATTTTAATCAATGTTCAGTAAGTTCGATTATTAGGTTAAAGGTGTCTTGCTTTTGTGTCATCAAATAATTTTCAAACCACAGCATATTTGTTCTACCTTCCATATTCCTCAATTAGTGCATTATAAGTTAATGTCATTTTTATTTTACAAGTCTCTATCTGTCCAAATTTACCCTTAAATACTAAGGGCTAAGGGTCTTTATATCTTAAAGTGGAGTGTGATGAAAAATCCAATGCTACACTATTTCTATGATCATCATAATTGTACCCCGTCCCTTTCCCATTTATTTGTCATTTTATATTTTCCTATTTAACATGATAGGAATGAATGAATTGCAACATCAACTTTTTTAACAAGTTTTCTCTTGTTTGGTCTTTGTTATGATGGTTCATTTTATTATTTATTTTTCTTGCAGATTTTATATTTTCCTATCTATCATGCTAGGAATCAATTAATTGCAATATCACCTTGTTTAAGTTTTCTCACGTTTGCCTTTTGTTATTATCACTCATTTTACTATCTTTTTTTTTGCAGAGTTATTTTCATAAGGAGACAGGCTTTCGGTGTCGGTCTTTGAAGGAGATTAAGAATTATGAGAAATATGGAAGTCCTCCTCGACGTCACAAAGTGAAAACACAAGCCAAAGAAGAAAGCAATGACAAAACCAAAAATGAAACAGAAGTGAGTATATTTATTTTAAAAAATAAAGTAGGGCTAACAATGTATTTTCCTACACATTTTATTATTGGTTAAAGTTTCCTGACAACTATAAGCTCATGAGTAGGACTGAAAGTGATTAAAGAAACAGTAGTAGTACATCCTTTTGTTATTTTCAATCAACATGAACAAGTAACAAAGAGTGCATTTGAGATAGTGGTGATTTTTCTTTTTAAAATTAGAATAGTTTAGTTCTCTTTTATTTCTGGGGTTCATGTAAAGTTTGGCATTTTAAATCACAATTCCATGTGATATTTTAATTTTTTCCATCAATGTATTCAAGAAAAACAATATCATTAGTGATTTTCATATTCTTTTTAGTTTTAATATCTAGGACGTTTTTTGGAAAATGATAACTATAATGAGTATGCTTCTTCAGGGTGTTTGGAATCTTTTTCATTGCTATTTAAAATGTTGTTATTAAATATTGCAAAAAAAATAATCAAACAAATGATGGCTAATAATTAATGAAAGTGATGTGAGTATGCATATTTTGAATGTTTTGTATTCTTCTATATTATAATATTTTTATTTTTGTTTACTTTTCCAGATGTTTTTTACTATTAAAAATTCCTGGAATATTGAGAAATGTTTTTTGCTAAAGAAAAGAACAAAGAACTGGAAATTGAACTTTTTATTTATTTATTTTAGAGTTTATTGTAATTTATCACTATTCAACCCGAAAAATTTAATTTCTATTGTCAATGTTTCTAGTAAATAATGTTGATGACAAAAAAAAATACCTATTGGAATCAACACAATATTCCTCACTACATGTTTCATTCTTTGTCATGATTTTTTCAGGAAATGGTTGTTGCTCAAAGAAAAGCAAAAGCAGAAGTTATGAGAACTTTTGTTGAAGAGTTTCTTTCGAAAGCTTATTACAATCAGCTTCACATGTTCGACCCATAATCAATAAAAATCAACTATTATATAATGTTCAAATCGACTGAAAAACATTGTCATCAGTTTATTTAATACCTATGTTGACAACTTCCATGTGATTTAGGATTTTCATATGATTTTATTTTGACTTTCTATGTTGGATGAAATGACTTTCAGCTATGCTTGTTTTTTTTTTTGGGTTAGTCTAACAATTTGCTAGAAAGATCTCAATCCATTGGTTCCTTTTCATGGTTGTGGATATTGGGTTAGGCTAGGCATGTTTTTATTTGAAATAAGTTTGTGTTTCATCTCTCTATTGTGATGAATCTGATTAATGGCATGCACAACTTATCTTTTACACATTGTGGGTGACTTACAGTTCCAATGTTGATGTTGGCTTTGTAGGGTTGGGTACATATTTATTTGCTAGTTTTGTGGTTTGTTTACACTAGTTTCTAGACTAGTACACCAATTTTCACGTCTACTAAGTTGGACAAGTTTTGTTTTTGTTAGAAAATTGACTTGAATAATTTCTAAAACAATTAATAACTATAAATTATTATATTCAACTTCATAACATTTTCCATCACATTTATGTGAAAAGTTTGAATGCAATTTCAATCCAATTTCGTCTAAAAATACGAAAACATAAACTTAGTTAATGTTCATTGTATAAACAAACTCTTTGATATGGGCATTTGTATATTACCATTTAATTCCTATTTTACCCTTCTCTAATCCTTAATTACTTAGAATCTTGATATCTTAAATGGACTGTGATGAATAATTCTATAAGTTACTACATTCATAATCCCATCACCATGCCCACTTCCCCCATTCATTTCTCAATTTGTGTTTTCCTATTTTACATGTTATGAATGAGTTGCAACATCAACTTTTTTTAACATTTTTTTATCATTGTTTTCTTTTTATAAAATTGCTAATTTTATTTAAAAAAATATTTTGCAATTTTATCTTCATGAAGAGAAAGGGTTTCAATGTCGATCTTTATTAAGGCCGAAAGATATAAGATGCACATAATTCGTACTCAGTGTTGTAGAGTGAAAAAACAAGATAAAGAAGAAAGCAATAATAGAACTAAAAATGAAACAAAATTGAGTACAATTATTTGCAAAATAAGGGGTTCTACCATCATACTCCTCAACACATCCTTTGTAGCTAATGCACCTTTTACCATTCCTTAGAGTTTAATAAGAACAAATTAATTCATGAGTGATGACTTTTAAATAGAGAGAGGGACACAATTTTATAATTTTTAATAAATTTCAACAAATGACAAAGAAGGTGTTAGAGATGGTGATGCTAGAATTTCTATTTTTTAAATTACAAAATTTCAATTCTCCTTTATTTCCTGGGTGCATGTAAAGGTTGAAAATTTAAATTACAATTCGTTGTCATATTTTAAATTTTGCCTTCAATATTTTTAGTAAAAAGATTCTCATTATTGTTTTACTTTTTTTTGTTTTTGTTTTACTACTCGGAAATTTTGGAAAATAATAATCATATAGAGTATTTTTATTTGAGGTCTTTTTCATTACTGTTCAAAATGTTGTTTTAAAAAGATTAAATAAATTATAAATTTTTAATATAATAATAATAATACTGACAATGAATAATTTTTTATAATTTTCAAATAAATCAGTTTGTTAGATCTAGAAGGTTTTACGAATGAATTGACATCTTACCTGTCTAACTAAATAAGATTTACTAGAAGTTGTGGCTTCATCTATTTTCTGAAAAGGTCTCATCTAAGGTTTGATGTATGTTAGGTCATAGGCCTGTCACCTAGGTTTGATGTACAATTCTTTTGTTTTTTTTTCCCTTAAAGAGCTTTAACTTAGATAGTATTATGAACAGCAAAAAAATATTATCTAAAATACTTTAAAGACAAAAAATAAAATAAACAATTTATAATAATAAAAAATAAGATTGAAAGAAAAAATAATAAATTATAAGGATTTAAACAATATTTAAGTCCATAATACTTTTCTTTTACATAAGTATTTACTCATTTATAATTTACGATATATTATAAAAATTGATACAATTATTCTTAGTCAATATTTTGTTTTTAAAATAATTCATAAACTTATCAGCTAAATTCATGATGTACGAGAATATAAAATTATATTATTATAATATATATGCTGAAATCAAATTAGTATCTTGAGTATAATAGAGATGGAGAGAATTTCTTTTTATTTCTTTTAATCATAGTTAACTTTTCATAAATATAATTTTTTTGGTTATTTCTCATTTTTGAAAATATAAAAAATATTCAAAACAAATGTTTTGCAAGCCACAAAATCATAAAAAAGAAAGACAGACAACCAATCCAATTAAGCAATACAGTGCAAGGAATGGTATGTGTCATCCTAAACTTTCCCATCCCTATATATTTCATAATAAATTATTCTGATTTATTGATTATTAATTTATGACCTTATCAACAAAAAATATTAAATTTATTTGTATTTATGTTTTCTTTTTCAAAAATAATATTAAAATACTTGGTAGTATTTATTAAAAATTGTAAAATGGGTAATATAAAACTATATTGTTGTAACAAATACATTCAAATTTTTGTAGGATTTTCATATTAGTTTATGTTAGAAAACTTAGTAATTATTTATTAAGGATGGAATTATAATAGATTATTTCTCCTATGCTTAATATTTATAATAGTGTATTGTGAAACATATTACTCAGCTCAAATATAAATTTAAATGTTGATAAATATTTAATTTTCTTTATTATATGACTTTTATTTATATAAACATACTTTTACTATTTTACTGTATTATTTATGATATTAGAAAGTCAATACATTTATTTACAATTGATATTTTGTTTTCCAAATGTTTTATTAAAATAATTATCAATAAAGTTCATACTGAAAACATTTAGTTATATTTATATAATTTATATGATCAAATCAATTTTACATTTAAAATATATTATTTTTTCAATGGCCTAATACATATATTTTTTATTTTTAATAGACTTAAAGAGGTAATCTTGTTTTATTTTGATTTGTTATAATGTTATATTTCAGAAAATATAGAAGAGGAAAATTTTCCTCAAAGTTAATTTGTCTAAATATTTAATTCCATGTATTATTATACTATACTGAGATTAAAGACTCGACTTCATAAACAAATTTTCAATTCATACATAGATACATATATTAGATTCATTACACTTTTTATTAGTCTTAGGTTAGACACCATTGGTGTTTCTCAACTCATTGAGTGAGTGATCAATCTCAATCTATTGTGTGATTGTTGGTAGTCCAAGAAATTTGTTTACATAGGAGGACAACTAAATTGAGTTTATTATGTTAAATAGATCATTCTCTCACCTATGAACCTAATCGGGTCTTACACCACTTCATCATTTTATGGGTTATTAAATTCCATACCTTTGTAAAAACAACAATGGTAATACTTATCAATTAATTTAAATATCTTAAAAACATTAATGATTCAAAATATTTAATGCTATTTCTATTCAAACAAGATATTTAATGTTATTTATTTTTAATAGTTCTTCTAATAAATTATTTGCGTTGAATGGACATTTATGACCATAAAATAAATTATTATATTTATTAGAAAAGAGGTAAGAACCTTCATACAAACATTTAATTTTTTTGAATATTTGAAATAAATATCAACAATCAATAAATGTACCTTTTAATCATTTAAAATATTTTTAAAACATTAATGCTTCCAAACATTTAATGTTATTTATTATTATAAGCTCCTATAATAAATTATTTATTTTTAACAGACATTTATGACCTTACAATAAATTATTTCATTTATTGATAGTTGATATTTTGTTTTCTAAAATTTATTTCAAGAACTTCATTAGAAAAGATTATATTGATAGTATAAAAGTAAGAACCTTCGTACAAGAATTTATTAAAATTGTGTGTGCAAAACGGAGGTGAGTGCAAATCAGAGGAGTACCGCTTCACCCTTCAAGGTAAGGGGGTGGGAATCAATTAGAGAATTAGGGATTAAAACAATATTTTTTGGATCATATGATATTTGATTAATTAAAACATATACTTATATTAAAACAATTTTTTTTTGGAACATATGATATGCTGAAAATTCTTGAAGTTGATTATAAATAGTTGTAAAGTTTGGGATATCTTTTATATTGTTTTAATTCATTCTCTTTGCATATCTCTATATATATGTGTGTAAAACTAATATGTAAATTGTTAGATTATATAACAGTATAATATAATATTTAATTACGAATAAATAATTACATGAATAAAATCTGATAAAGTCGATAAAAGTTTATATTTATTATAATTCATTGTATGCTTAGTTTGAGATCAATTGTATGTTAGACTATCTTTTTAATTCATAAGACAAATTTTTTCTTTCTAATTTTTTTAGTACATGTATTTAATTAAGTTTTCATAATTCAACTATCTCATTGTCTATGTTACATTTATGTAGGAGGAATTCCAAACCGTAATAAGGATGACTCACTCCTTAAATGATGTTGAAGCTATACACGCAACACCAGAATCCATTTGCAATCCTACTAATTACGACATTGGTTGTGACGATGTTGTTAACAACCCAAAAAAAATGAGGTATATATATTTAATTTTCAATTTAAAATTTCTTTTTTTTTCAAAATAAATTCAAATTTTTCATTATTATAATTTTCTTGTATATATCATCTAATCATACATTAATTTTGCACATTTTAACAACAAAAATTGTGTCTATTTTATATGTCAAATGATCTAACTTTTGACTTATTTGTCTCATTATATAAATATTTGGCCAAATTAAGATGTTTGTTAAACAAGTTTGTTTTACTAAATTATAGGCTAAATAGCTTATAAATTTTAAATTAAGCTAATCAATTAACAATTTTCAAACATATATAAGAATTTCAACTAGACTATGACACAATTGTGCATATGATAAATTGAATCCTAAAAGGACAGTCCATCATGTATTTGCATAGTTTGAATTTTTGTGTTGATTTTCATGAATATATTTTTTTAATCGTATGTGTGTGTGTGTATGTATATATATATATCATTGCACACTTTATCTTTCTATTTACATTTTTACCAATAAGTTTAACTTATATATCTTTCTATTGTTATTAGAATGAAACCCCACCTGCGACACAAAATTCAAAGCCAAAACGAGGAAGACCCTTTAAAACGCCACCTGAATCGATTAAAAATTGGTATGTTTTACGCAAAGAACGAAAGATCGCCAATAGGTTCGATACGGTACGTAATCCAATTAAAATGAAAATTTGATGTTTATTTATCTTCTTCCTTTTTGAGTTAAGATAAGATGGGTTTTCATAAGTGAATTCATTAATTCAATTGTTTTATTATGTAAAAAAATCTAGAGGGAAAATTAACAAACTTGTTTATTTCTTAAATATTATAGGTAAATATTACACATAGTGAACATAGAGATCTATTTTTTAAATATATTTCTTACAATAAATAGTTAGTTTGAGCAATATATTGAATATTTACAAAGTATTTCTTTTCAAACTACAAAGAGTAGTTTTTATACAAAAATATTCAACAATAGTCTGTGTGATAAAATTGAAATGCTAGTACAAACATTGTGATTTTAAAACAAAAATATGATACTTTTATAGACCATTCGGGTATAAAATATAGGCATATGTCATCAATACATCAATGATATATTAATAAAATAGATCATACTTAGAGAAAACAACATTCTATATATTTAGATAACAACAAGCAATTCATGTAGTAGGGTTAATAAACCAATTAGACAATAAGCAATGTCCAGGCTTTACTTTGGAAAAAAACCATATTCAAAGTAGTAACCTTAATATGATCAAGATGTCCACACAAATTATAATTGTCATTATTCCAAATGAGAAAAAAAATGGATTGTTGATTATATAGGGTTCACAATTTTATCCCATTGTTTTCCTTCCATATATAAGTAATGTCCAAGACAATAATGTTACCTCCTTTCTCTATCATCTTCTCTTCTCCGGTATCCTCAAAAAAGATTTGATAAAAACCATTTTTGCATAAAGCATCAAATAGAGAACTATGACTCTATGCTAAAAATCTCTATAAACATTTTCCGCCTCAACATTCATTCTACCTTAAGTGTATATTTTAATCAATGTTCAGTAAGTTAGATTATTAGGTTAAAGGTGTCTTGTTTTTGTGTCATCAAATAATTTTCAAACCACAGCATATTTGTTCTACCTTCCATATTCCTCAATTAGTGCATTATAAGTTAATGTCATTTTTATTTCACAAGTCTCTATCTGTCCAAATTTACCCTTAAATACCAAGGGCTAAGGGTCTTTATATCTTAAAATGGAGTGTGATGAAAAATCCAAAGCTACACTATTTCTATGATCATCATAATTGTACCCCGTCCCCTTTCCCATTTATTTGTCATTTTATATTTTCCTATTTAACGTGATAGGAATGAATGAATTGCAACATCAACTTTTTTAACAAGTTTTCTCTTGTTTGGTCTTTCTTATGATGGTTCATTTTATTATTTTTTTTCTTGCAGATTTTATATTTTCCTATCTATCATGCTAGGAATCAATTAATTGCAATATCAACTTGTTTAAGTTTTCTCTCGTTTGCCTTTTGTTATTATCACTCATTTTACTATCTTTTTTTTTGCAGACTTATATTCATAAGGAGACATGCTTTCGGTGTCGGTCTTTGAAGGAGATTAAGAATTACGAGAAATATGGAAGTCCTCCTCGACGTCACAAAGTGAAAACACAAGCCAAAGAAGAAAGCAATGACAAAACCAAAAATGAAACAGAAGTGAGTATATTTATTTTAAAAAATAAGTAGGGCTAACAATGTATTCTCCAACACATTTTAGTATTGGTTAAAGTTTACTGACAACTACAAGCTCATGAGTAGGACTGAAAGTGATTAAAGAAACAGTAGTAGTACATCCTTTTATTATTTTCAATCAACATGAACAAGTAAAAAAGAGTGCATTAGAGATAGTGGTGATTTTTCTTTTCATAATTAGAAAAGTTTAGTTCTCTTTTATTTATGGGGTGCATGTAAAGTTTGGCATTTTAAATCACAATTCAATGTGATATTTTAATTTTTTCCATCAATGTATTCAAGAAAAACAATATCATTAGTGATTTTCATATTCTTTTTAGTTTTACTATCTAGGACATTTTTTGGAAAATGATAACTATAATGAGTATGCTTCTTCAGGGTGTTTGGAATCTTTTTCATTGCTATTCAAAATGTTGTTATTAAATATTGCAAAAAAAATAATCAAACAAATGATGACTAATAATTAATGAAAGTGATATGAATATGCATATTTTGAATGTTTTGTATTCTCCTATATTATAATGTTTTTATTTTTGTTTACTTTTCCAGATGTTTTTTACTATTAAAAATTCCTGGAATATTGAGAAATGTTTTTTGCTAAAGAAAAGAACAAAGAACTGGAAATTGAACTTTTTATTTATTTATTTTAGAGGTTATTGTAATTTATCACTATTCAACCCGAAAAATTTAATTTCTATTGTCAATGTTTCCAGTAAATAATGTTGATGACAAAAAAAATACCTATTGGAATCAACACAATATTCCTCACTAAATGTTTCATTCTTTGTCATGATTTTTTCAGGAAATGGTTGTTGCTCAAAGAAAAGCAAAAGCAGAAGTTATGAGAACTTTTGTTGAAGAGTTCCTTTCGGAAGCTTATTACAATCAACTTCACATGTTCGAATCATAATCAATAAAAATCAACTATTATATAATGTTCAAATCGACTGAAAAACATTATCATCAGTTTACTTAATACCTATGTTGACAACTTCCATGTGATTTAGGATTTTCATATGAATTTATTTTGACTTTCTATGTTGGATGAAATGACTTTCAGCTATGGTTTTTTTTTTTGGGTTAGTCTAACAATTTGCTAGAAAGATCTCAATCCATTGGTTCCTTTTCATGGTTGTGGGTATTGGGTTAGGCTAGGTATGCTTTTATTTGAATTAATTTTGTGTTTCATCTCTCTATTGGATGAATCTGATTAATGGCATGCATAATTTATCTTTTACACATTGTGGGTGACTTACACTTCCAAAGTTGATGTTGGCTTTGTAGGGTTGGGTACATATTTATTTGCTGGTTTTGTGGTGTGTTTACACTAGTTACTAGACTAGTACACCAATTTTCACGTCTACTAAGTTGGACAAGTTTTGTTTTTGTTGGAAAATTGACTTGAATAATTTCTAAAACAATTAATAACTATAAATTATTAAATTAAACTTCATAACATTTTCCATCACATTTATGTGAAAAGTTTGAAAGCAATTTCCATCCAATTTCGTCTAAAAATACGAAAGCTTTCGATGACGGTCTTTGGAGGAGATTAAAAATTACGAGAATCATGAAATTCCTCCTCAGTGTCACAAAGTGAAAACACAAGACAAAGAAGGAAGCGATAACAAAACCAAAAATGAAACAGAAGTGAGTATATTTATTTTAAAAAACTAAGCAGTGCTAACAATGAATTTTTCAACACATTTTATTATTGGTTAAAGTATATTGACAACTACAAGCTCATGACTGATTAGAGATAGTGGTGATTTTTCATTTCAGAATTATAAAAAAGTTTAGTTCTCTTTTATTTCTGGGGTGCATGTAAAGTTTGACATTTTAAATCACAATTCAATGTCATATTTTAAATTTTTTCCATCAACGTATCCAAGAAAAACAATATCGGTAGTAATTTTCATATTCTTTTTAGTTTTACTATCTAGGATGTTTTTTTGGAAAATGATAACTATAGTGAGTATGCTTCTTTTGGGAGTTTGGAATCTTTTCCATTGCTATTCAAAATGTTGTTATTGAATATTGCAAAAATTTCAAACAAATGATGGCTAATAATTAATGAAAGTGATGTGAGTATGCATATTTTGAATGTTTTATATTCTCCTATATTATAATGTTTTTATTTTTGTTTACTTTTCCATATGTTTTTCCAATTTTAAATTCCTGGAATGTTGAGAAATGTTTGCTAAAGAAAATAACAAAAAAGTGGAAATTGAACTTTTTATTTATTTATTTTAGAGTTTAATGTAATTTATCACCATTCAACATGAAAATTTAATTTCTATTATCAATGTTTCCAGTAAATAATGTTGATGAGAAAAAAATACAAATTGGAACCTACACAATATTCATCACTAAATGTTTCATTCTTTATCATGATTTTTTCAGGAAATGATTGTTGCTCAAAGAAAAGCAAAAACATAAGTTGTGAGAACCTTTGTTGAAGAATTTCTTTCAGAAGCTCATTACAATCAGCTTCACATGTTCAACCCATAATCAACAAAAATTAACTATTTTGTAATATTCAAACTGAATGAAAACATTATCATCAATTTATTTAATACCTATGTTGACAACTTCATGTGATTTAGGATTTTCATATGATTTTATTTGACTTTCTATGTTGGATGAGATGACTTTCAGCTATGCTTTATATTTTGGGTTAGTCTAATAATTTGCTAGAAAGATCTCAATCCATTGGTTCCTTTTCATGGTTGTGGAAATTGGGTTAGGCCATGTATTTCTTTTATTCGAACTACTTTTTTGTTGCATCTCTCTATTGTGATGGATCTGATCATTGGTGCACACAACTTATCTCTTACACATTGTGGGTGACTTATAGCTTTAATGTTGATGTTGGCTTTGTAGGACTGAGTACATCTTTATTTGTTTGTTTTGTGGTTTTGTTTACACTAGTTACTCGACTAGTACACCAATTTTCTCCTCTACTAAGTTGGACTAGTTTTGTTTTTGTTGGAAAATTGACTTGAATAGTTTTTAAAACAACTAATAACTATAAATTATTAAATTCAATTTCATAACATTTTCCATCACATTTATGTGAAAAGTTGAATGAAATTTCAATCCTAAATTCATTTTAAAATACCAAAACTTAAATTTATTTAATGTTCATTGTATAAACAAACTCTTTGATATGGGCCTTTGTATATTACCATTTAATTCCTATTTTATCCTTCTTTAATCCTTAATTACTAAGAGCCTTGATGTCATAAATGGAGTGTGACGAATAATTTTATAAGCTACTACATTCATAATCCCATAACACCCACTTCCCCCATTCATTTATGAATGAATTGCAATATCAACTTTGTTAACGTATTTTTTATCGTTATTTTTTTTCTTTTTTATAAAATTGCTAATTTTATTTAAAAATTTATTTTGCAATTTTATCATCATGAAGAGAAAGGGTTTCAATGCGGATCTTTAGTAAGGCTGAAAGATATGAGAAACACATAATTCGTACTCAGTGTTGTAGAGTGAAAAAATAAGACATAGAAGAAAACAATAATAAAACTAATAATGAAATAAAACTAAGTATAATTATTTGCACAATAATGAAAATTAAAGTCTTTCATATGAGTTAATTCATAATTTCATATAACTTCAATGAGTCGTTACATTGTGTTAACGGTTAACCTCTATATGCAAAAAAATAAAAAATAAAAATTATATGCATATGGAAAACTAAAGTATACAGAAAATTCAACATCTTAATTTTAAAAACAAACTAATAACATAAGTATAGGTTATAAAACAATATATTTATTTTGACCTCAGCAACATCATAAATATGGAATAACGTAGAAACCCTTATTATAATAAAAGAAGTTTGTGATTTATTTGGAGACAACAAGTTAATTCTTTAATTATATTTAATTCATTCAAAAGTTATTTTGTTTATTGGGTAACAGTTAATTCCTTAATTATATTTAATTTGAGACTTATTATACGTAACGAACTTCCGTTTTTATTTTTTTCCATAGACTTTTTTATTTATTTAAGATAAATGTTTTGCAAGAGAACGCACAGTTTCATTAACAAAAAAAAAAATCATGAATTCATGGGTTCTACCATGTAGGAATGGATGTTAGTCACCAATGGTTTGCTTGCACAGTGGGCATATGCGTGTAAAATGAATAGGAGGGTACAATAATTAACAAAATTGTGTCACACTATATGAACAAAAAAAACATATTTATTTATATATTTGACTAAATATTACATTAATAGGATTAAATGCTACATTATTATTTTCTCCCAAGTTTAATTTATTTATATATTTTTATCAATTTCTGAATATCATATTCATAAACATTTGAATGTGTTGCAGGATTTTAAATAAGTATCCAGGTATTATCATTTATATGAAAAATTTGATGGTATGGATTTTGACCAAAAAAAATTAATTTTATAGATATCAGCATTTATAGATGATATAAATGTACTTATTTATATATTTGTATCATTCCTAATTATATTAGTATCTATATTAATGTATTTTTTTATATAATTTTTCTTACGTTGGCATATCATTACTATAAATATAATATCAACCTTAAATTCTATATTAGCATATTTATCTATATATTAAATTATATATTAAAAGTAAATTAAATCACAACCAAATTTGACAATCCAAAATTGTAAGGTGTCAAGTTTGCGAATTTTGATCACATATATTGCTCATTGAAAAATTATGGGGTGAAGATTTACATGTGTTATCCAAGTGGCAGTTCTAATGAATATTTTTCCTACTCCTATTTGATGAAGAGGATATTAGAATATATTTAATGACTTAATGATTATTTTCTTTCTATTGTTAGTTTATTAGGTATATATAAAAGGATATTTAATATACTTTTTTTGCTACCCCTATAGATTTTGTAACAAATTAATTTTAGGGTAAATAGTTATTTTGGTTTCTGAATGTGTAAATGACTGACAAATTTATCCCGAATAAAATTTAAAATTTAGTCTCCAAATGTGTAAAAAAATACAAAAAATTTATCAAATCATTAACTTTCATTTATTACTGTTAATAAAATAACATACGTGATACAAAATGACGAATTTGTCATAAAATTAATTATCAACGTGATCATGCTGAATAGATTAGACTAAGTTACAATTATTAGACATAATTTCAGTATTTTTTTTTGGATGAATATGTTAGTAATTTTTATTAATGTGTGTGTTGTAACATATTTAAGATGAAACAAATTCATAAAGTAATTGTATATTAAATTTATCTTTAAACTTTGTAATTTCTTAACTATCATTTTAGTTTACTTGAAATAAACAAGTATGTTTACATTCTAAATGATACTGAACATAAATTTGTTAAAAATATTTGTAAATAGCTGAATGTGTAAATTAATTGTTGACAAATAATCATTTTCGTCCCTGAATATGTAAAATTAAAAATTTGTTAGCATTTTTCGTCCCTGAATGTGACAAATAATCATTTCCCAATAATGTGAATTTTAGTTTTTCATAGATAAATTTGTTAGTGATTTACATATTCAGAGACAAAAATAATCATATGCCCCTAATTTTATGATTGATGGCTTATGACCTTATATATAAAAAATATTAAATTTATTTGGATTTATATTTTAATTTTAAAAAAATTATTAAAAGACTTGGTATGATTTATTGCAAAATGTCACATGCATACTATAAAATTCACATTGCTGCAACAATTACATTCAAATCTTGGCAGGATTTTTTTTGAGTAATTTGTGTTTAGAAAACTTGGTAATTATTTTTAAGCAATTAAAAAGATTATTTCTTATATTCTTAATATCTATAATATTGTAATGTAAAACATATTAGCTAAAATATGATCGAACTACTAGTTTGAGATAGAGGGTCCGCTTTTTAAATTCTTCACTATGCACGCAATTGTTGATCTGTTTGAAATTCCTGAGCAGTTTCATAATCTTCAGGCCACAGTTAGCGATGCGACTTCATTGGCAATAATTCACGGGTTCTCCTTCATGGATGCTTTTCTGCGTCTCAACACCTCGGCCAATTGTCTTCGTTGGAGTAAGTTGATATGGCACTCATGCATTCCTCCTTCCAAGTCCTTGAAATTTTAGCAGCATGTTTCAACGTTTTAATTTTAAATAACAATCAAGGAGTCACGTATCACAAACAAATGCGGCCATTGTGATTTCAATTGCGATTATAGAAAGTTAAAATTATCTTGATATTGCAGCTCAAATCACGGTCGCATGTAGCCCAAAGACTTTATCTATATGGCTGAAAGCCCCCAAACTTTTTCCAGTTACTTGGTACCTGCCTCCTTATGGATAGAGTTTTATGTCAGAAGATAAGATGCATGCATATTAAGAATTAGATTTTTATCATTATGTGGTTTAAATGCAAAATGGAAAATTGCATTTTAGATAAAGTTTATTTAAATGGATGCATTTAAAGTTATTTTTTGTTTCAACTTTTAAGAGAATTTATTTATTATAATTGATAACAATCTTCACTATAAATAGAAAATAGAATTAGTTGAGAAACAGCACACATGAAGAAAGAATGTGTGAGAAGAGAGATCCTAAGATAAAGTCATTTTATTGAGAGAAAAATGTCTTTGTATGAGAGTGTTATCATTTCTTGTAACTATTAAATGAGGTACTCGGGTTTGTAAAGTGATACATTATTTGAGGTGAGTTACAATTTTATAGTCATTTTTGTGATAGTAAAATACTTTTTTAGACAGTTTCATGAACGCAAGTAAGAAATGTTATTCACATTAAATTTATGTGTTTGTTATTATTTTTCCTATAGTATAATCTTTGTTGTGTTCTTACTAATCTGTTGTGGGTATGGATAATTTTATTTGAGAGAGTGTTGATTACCCAACACTATGGCGAGCTAAAATGTAATTCAGATGTGGGAAAGAGAGGCTTCCCAAGTCATGCTGCAAGTGGTTCCATTTTTAGAAACTGCAATCGTGGCTTTGTAGGGATCAACCATGGTTTTAAATTGTAGTTGTGGTTGCAATTGGGATTGCTTTGCATTAAGCCATAAAATCTTTATGTTGCAAAAAAATAGAGTAGATTCGATCACAACTGTAATCGCGGTGCAGTTGCATGCGACCCCAATTGTGGGGTTGGACCGCTATTTAAAACCATAGGGCCATGTTTTTGCCTCTTATTTAAGTATCTCTTCATCCTATCACCAATTTCAGGAATTTCTCACATATATCATGAGGGTAATTCTTGCATGGATAGATTAGCAAATTATGGATTATCCATTCATGGTTATGAATGATGGGACCTTCTCCCACTATTTCTTAGATCAGAATAGATTAGGATTAGTATTATTTCTTCTACTGCATGTTAACAATTGTAAAAGTGTACTTTTTTTTACCAGAATTATAATAATGTATAATGAAACATATTACTTAATTAAAATATGTTTAAAATTTAAATCTTATAAAATGCTTAATTAAATTTAGGTTCAACTACATTTTTAGTACAATGCAATTAGGGGTGAAAATAAATCGAGTATTTATTAGGCTTTGTTAGGCTTAAGGTTACTCTGGACTAATACTATATGATTAGAGTCTGACTTGATTATTATCTCTCCAAAACTTTGTTAAGAATCTAAGTCTAACCTACATAAAAATCTATTCTAACCTACAAGTTTATTTGTCACAATTTAACACTAAGATAAAAATAAAAATATGTATGTGAAGTCTTATAAGAATCAAATCAAACTTATCTATATGATGTAAGCATATTTTAAATTTTATTTTAAAATGTTTTTGCAATAAGACATTTAAAAATGACAAACTTATTTTTCAATAAATTTAGTTATAAACTCTAACTTTACTTTCTATGTAGACCAACATGATTAACATTTAAAAAGATTCAATAAATTATAAAAATTTAATATATATATATATATATATAATAATAATAATAATAATAACAATGAATAATTATTTATAATTTTCAAATAAATCAGTCTATTAGGTCTAAGAGGCTTTTTGAATGAATCAGGGTTTAACTAAATAAGATTTATTAGAAGCTTTGGCTTGATCTATTTTCTCAAAAGTTCTAATGTGACTAAGGTTTGATGTATGTTAGGTCATAGGCCTCTCACATAGGTTTGATGTATGTTTATTTTATTTTTTGTCCTTAAAGAGTTTTAATTTAGATAATACTATGAACAATAAAAAAAAAATATTATCTAAAGTACTTTAAGAACAAAGAATAAAAGAAACATAATTTATAAAAATTAAAAAAAATGAGATCAAAAGAAAAAAATATTAAATTATAAGGACTAAGCAAATATTTAAGCCCATAAGACTTTTCTTTTACAAAAGTATTTACTCATTTACAACTTACTATATATTATAAAAATTGATACAATTATTCTTAGTCAGTATTTTGTTTTTAAAATATTTCATAAACTTATCAGCTAATTTCATGACGAGAATATAAAATTATATTATTGTAATATATATGCTCAAATAAGATTAGTATCTAAGTATAATAGAGATGGAGAGAATTTCTTTTTATTTCTTTCAATTATATTTAAATTTTCATAAATATAATTTTAGTTATTTCTCATTTTTGAAAATAGAAAAAAAATTCAAAACAAATGTTTGCAATGCACAAAATCATAA
>NW_024464741.1:84601-87221 GCF_000004515.6 Glycine max
TCAATCCAATTATGTAATATAGTGCAAGGAATGGTATGTATGCCATCCCCTAAACTTTCTCATCCCTATATATTTCACAATAAATTATTCTGATTTATTGATCATTAATATATGACCTTATCAACAAAAAATATTAAATTTAGTCGTATTTAAGTTTTATTTTTCAAAAAATAATATCAAAATACTTGGTAGTATTTATTACAAAAAGTAAAATGGGTAATATAAAACTATATTGGTGTAACAAATACATTCAAATTTTTGTATGATTTTCAGATTAGTTTATGTTAGGAAACTTAGTAATTATTTATTAAGGATGGAATTATAATAGATTATTTCTCTTATGCTTAATATTTATAATAATGTATTCTGAAACATATACATGCAACACCAGTATACTTTTGCATTCCTACTACTTACGACATTGGTTGTGATGATGCTGTTGACAAACAAAAAATTGAGGTATGTATTTAATTTTCAATTGAAAATTTATTTTTTTCAAAAAAATTCAAATTTTCCATTATTATAATTTTCTTGTATATATCATCTAATCATACATTAATTTGCACATTTTAACAACAAAAATTGTGTATATTTTATACGTCAAATGATCTACCTCTTAACTTATTTCTCTCATTTATATAAGTATTTGTTTAAATTAAGATGTTTGTTAAACAAGTTTGTTTTACTAAATTATAAGCTAAATAGCTTATAAATTTTAAATTAAACTAATCAATTAACAATTTTCAAATATATATAAGAATATCAACTAGACTCTGACACAATTGCGCATATGATACACTGAACTCCATCATGTATTTGCATAGTTTGAATTGATTTCAAGCTTGTGCAATGATATATCTACTTTATATTTCTATCTACATTTTTATCACACTACTAAAAAAAGGGCCTTTTACGGCACTGTTTCTACGTCGGTTATAACTGGAGCCGCTTTAGAAAGTGGTTCGGTGACAATTTTGTAATTATCATGGTGAAAATTGCAATTCACGATGCACATTCTAAGGCGGTTATTCAAAACCGTCTTAGAATGTTTTGTATAATGAAATTTACGCTGGTTTTTATTAAATAACCGTCGTAAATAAAAAAAATAGTTGAAGGGGTTTAGTCTCGTTACTTTTCAGCATTTCAAATTTCACTCCTAGCTAACCTTTCTTCCTTCTTCCTTTGCACCTTGACTGCTAACCCCACTCGAACCCTAGCCTTGTTCTTCATTGTTCTTCCTTTGCACCTAGCTTGACCAACCCAACTCGAACCTAGCCGCTTCACGTCCTTCTTTTAACACCAACCCCACTTGAAGTTCCCAGCAACGTTTTCATCTTCTTTCATGGCTCGAAGCTCGTGACTCGAACCCGACAAGAGAGTGAAGAAGTATATTGACTCGAAGTGGCTCGAACTTCACGACTCGAAGATCACTTTTGCCAAAATCAGGTTAGTGAGGGTTGTAGTTAGTTAGGTTAATCATCTTTTAAGCTTTTATTTGGTTAAGCTTCGAACAAACCCAGTCAATAATGTTCGTGGTTATTCTATACACTAATTTCAGTAATTTATATAAAGTTCACACTTTTAACAATTCCATAGTTACTCTCTTTAGCTGTAGGTTTGGGAAAAAGACCCAGTAACATCCAACATTTGAGTTTTAAGATAAACATAAAATATAGAAAACGAATCAATCATATAACTGCCGTCAAAATTATAAATAAATGGGAAAACTTTAAGAATGGCATTGAAAATAACTAAGTGTGAGGGAAGTTCTTTTACTGCTAATGTTTGTTTCTAATGTTGGTCTGATGTTTCCTGATGGTGGTTGTAGGGAAGACGCAGGTGACAAATTAGTTGTTGCTGAACAACAGCTACTGGGCTGCAAACGGGTCAGTGCCAATTTCTTCCTTTTCTGCATTTTGGTTTTTGAGTTAATGGAGCTTTTTCGAGTTCAATTTCTGCTACAATGTTCTTATTTTTCTGTAATTCATTTATGAACTTGTTTTTCTGATCTGGTTTTACTTGAGATAGCACCTGCAAATGGTAACATATGTAAAACATTGAATAAACAATTTTGTTTCCATGTATTAAAAATTAAAACTTATTAATAAGCATAATATTTTTTTTGGATACCACCTGCATCAGGATAGTTATTAATTTTGTTTCCATGAAATTAAAACTTACTTGAGATAGCACCTGCATCAGGATAGTTATTATTTACAGAAGCAGCATTTGTATTCTCATCAGCTTTAGGCTTAGAAGCTAAAGCTTCATGAACTTTGCTTGTATCATTAGCTAGAAAATCAGTGCCAATATTTTGAGTCCTTCTGGATTGGACAGCTTTTGCTATGTTCTCACTTTTCTGCATACAAACTAGAGTTTCACTAACAGTTTTAGGCATTCTATGCAACTTATCCTTTCTAGAAGTAGGTTTTTCAGAAGATGGATAAGGAGAGCTGCAATTGCAAGCCTTTCTGGATTGGCTGATTTCCCAGGTTTTGTTTCCTGAGAAATCCATGAGTGATCATAGGCTTCCTCCGCATTCATTAAAGAATTAGGCTTACGGCCCCTCTTCCTTGGTACAGTATTCAAATGCGTTTCTGATTTTGGTCCTGAACAGAGT
>NW_024464741.1:87321-88910 GCF_000004515.6 Glycine max
TCCTATTTGAACCAGGATAATTTTTATTGCTTCATCCGCCCCATAGTAGAAGTACCACTTCTTCTGTTTGACTTTGTATCATCCAAAATTTGGACATCTCTATCACTAGTAATATCTAGTTTATGCCCTTGGTTTCCTGATTAAGAATTAAGTTAAAAGTTTAATACTGCATTGATATTGACAGTTGGTTTTAACTAAGCAAGCGTTGTAATTGTATTTAAAGGAAAAAGATAATTTACATCACACAATTTTTCCTCTGCATCTTTAGGAACATCAAGCTTGTTCTTAGCTTCCTGAACCTGAAGCATTGCAACAAAACCAATCTTAAGTTCAATCTACCTCAAAGACTAAAATCAAGTGACAACTTGTTGCAAATAACAATAAAATATATGAAGATGTCAATGTAATAGTGATAGGCACCATCCATATCCCCCAACCCTTTATAGCAGAACTAGAGTGTTATTACACACGGAAACAGCTCGAGTGAATAAGAACATTTTGATGGTAAATTACTGGTTTATTAGCAATCAGCAATAGTGGTTATTTTTCTCTGCTGGAATTTGATCAGAGCTTCCTCCTTGAATGGAACACAGGTGACATGGTTTGACATCTGTTCATTTCCTACTCGATTTTTTAGTATGCCTATGATTTTTGGGCATGTTTTAAGAACGAGAACCAGTCTGCTTATGATTTGAAACATTTTTAGAAAACATCTAACATACAAAAACAGCAACAGTCAAGGCCCTTTTTGTAGTAGTATCATCCCATGATCCTTGACTCACTTCACTTTCATAACAAAAATATGAAAAGTTATAAGTTGTCCTTGCTGCCATTTCAATGCCTTCTTGAGAGAATGAAGTCATGTCTCCCTCTTATGAGTACTGATCATGATGGTGATTAGTACTCTCCATGGAGCTTGTGTCAAGCCATGTGTTAAAACTTGTCATTTCATAGAATTTAGAAGAATTGGATTTTGATTTTAAGTTGTAAATTAAAGCACAGTGTTTTTGTTTATCTTTTCTAAACAGTATAACATAGTGAAAAACCAAACCTGCAAGCAGTCCATTTGTAAGGAATGTTGGTAACATTAGCATGCATTGCTATCTGCACTTTTGGAAGGTTATAGTATTTCTCTGCATAATTTTCAGTACACGGATCATACCCAGAAATCAGATGAAGATTCTTGAATCGCAGGTGCCTCACGGTATTGTTTTGTGCTGTTGTGCACGTAGGAGTATAGATGATGTACTGGTCTATATTTCCAAATTCATAGTTAACCGCATAACTATAAACATCATCACATTTTTTAGATGTTTCTTCTGCTGTGAAATTGCAATATTTGAGGATAGATTTGTATGACTGATCAGATATCATAGATGGCTCCACCAATATGTTTACCTTATATACTTTTCTATTGTTATTAGAATGAAACCTCACTTAAGACACAAAATTCAAAGCCAAAAAGAGGAAGACCCTTCAAATCGCCATGTGAATCGATTAAAAATTGTTACGTTATACGCAAAGAACGAAAGATCGGTAAAAGGTTCGATATCGTATGTAATCCAATTAAAATAAAAATTTGATGTTTA
>NW_024464742.1:0-16860 GCF_000004515.6 Glycine max
CTGAAAAGCAACTCGCCCGCGCTTCGAGGTGTGCTGCAATCCTACAAGTCCCAAATCATGTATCAAACATGTCTAAACCAAAGCCAAGCTTCAAACCACAGCAACACAAAATCTAGGTGTCCAAAACCCCTCAATTTAATGGATTCTCTAGGCTTGAGAAGTGAAATTTAGAATGAGGTAAATTTGAAGCAAACTCTCACCTCACACAAGTCCATAACCTCAATCTAAACTTGCTCAAACTGAATTTACACCTAAAATTCCACCGAATCAAAATTTGACTCTTCAACACCCAATTTTGCCCTAGAAATGGCTCTTTATTCACTTTGATCATTTGTTTTTCTCTCTAGCACAGTCCAAACTTTCTCCCAAGTCCTAAATGACATTTCAAGCTAATATTAACTCACTTTAACCTCCATTTACCACAGAATTCAGACTTAGCCTTCCAACCCTCAAAGCCTCACTCTTTTTCCACTCATAACATCACATTCTCACTTTCTAACCCTAGGTTAACTCTACCATTCATCTCTAACAGTTTTCCATAAGAAATCTCAGCATATAAACATCACAAACATCATCACAAAAACCCTAAAACATAATGGGTATGTCTAAGTCATCCAAACATGGCAATTTCAACAAGCTTTCAACAAGAGTCTTCACAAATAACCATCATGAAACAGAAAACTAACAAAACTACCCGTCATATCTCCCAAAACCCCATACCCACGAAAATCAAAGGAGAAAGAAGTCCACCCAAACCTGAAATTTCGAAGTCCCACTCGTAGCCACGCACTTCACGACTCCAAAAACGCTCTCCTTTCGCGATTTGGGGCAAAAATGATGGCCAAAGGTTGAAGCTTTGCTTGGAGCTTCAATGGAGAATGAGGGAGAAAGAAAGGCAACGTGAGGGAGAGGGAGAGAGAAGGCTTCTGCAATTTTTCTGCTGAGTGAAGAGAGAGAGAGTTGCTTTTTGGTTTTTAAAGGCTTTTTCCTCTTTTCTTATTATTTTATTCAAGCTATGCCACATGTCTCCATTTGAGTGGAGCAAGAAGGGCCCACTTTTTCTTTT
Source organism: Glycine max (assembly GCF_000004515.6). Classification (NCBI taxonomy): domain Eukaryota; kingdom Viridiplantae; phylum Streptophyta; class Magnoliopsida; order Fabales; family Fabaceae; genus Glycine; species Glycine max. The sequence continues at coordinate 1,067 of NW_024464742.1, forward strand.
AATGGTGACTCATACTCGGCCACAAACAGTGAGAAAAACCTGACCTTTGAAACGCTAAAATCCTGCCTCGGTTTGCGTGCCGTTTCTCTGGTTCCAGTTCCTCGCGTTTCTCTGCGTCCGTCGGGGCCAGCTTTCGAAAGTAACCAATATATATATCAAAACGCTCAGAATAAAACCCCGAGCGTGGTTCAGAGGTTGGTTTCGTTAAATTCTAAGTCGCACGCAAAACGATGATTTTTAACTAATTAATTAGGAATTAACCCATAGCCTCCCAGTTATGGATTTCTCTTCCTTAATTAGCCTAACCCGCGTATCTTGCCCCCCACTATTCCTATTTCTACCAAGAACATATATGTATATACACTGAATCATACTTATATATATATAACCATTCAAAATGCATCGTCTTCAAAAATTCCGGGTAGAAATTTCCAGGATGTTACACGGGACGCTCGAAATTGAATGTTGAAACTCTGAGCCAATTCAAACGATGTCTGATTGAGTCCCGAAATATATCGAGACGCTCGAAATTGAATGTTGAAGCTTTGAGCAAATTCAAACGACAAAAGCTTTTTACTAGGATGTTTGATTGAGTCCCGTAATATATCGAGACGCTCGAAATTGAATGTTGAAGCTTTGAGCAAATTCAAACGACAACAACTTTTTACTCGGATGTCTGATTGAGTCCCGTAATATATCGAGACGCTCGAAATTGAATGTTGAACCTCTGAGCCAATTCAAACGACAATCACTTTTTACTCGGATGTCTGATTGAGTCCCGCAATATATTGAGACGCTATAAATTGAATGTTGAAGCTTTGAGCAAATTCAAACAACAATAACTTTTTACTCAGATGTCTGATTGAGTCCCGTAATATATCGAGACGCTCGAAATTGAATGTTGAAGCTCTGAGCCAATTCAAACGACAATAACTTTTTACTCGGATGATTGATTGAGTCCCGTAATATAACAAGACGCTCAAAATTGAATGTTGAAGCTATGAGCCAATTCAAATGACAATAACTTTTTACTCGGATGTCTGATTGAGTCCCGAAATATATCGAGACGCTCGAAATTGAATGTTGAACCTCTGAGCCAATTCAAACGACAATAACTTTTTACTCGGATGTCTGATTGAGTCCCGTAATATATCGAGACGCTCGAAATTGAATGTTGAAGCTTTAGAGCAAATTCAAACGACAATAACTTTTTACTCGGATGTCTGATTGAGTCCCGTAATATATCGAGACGCTCGAAATTGAATGTTGAACCTATGAGCCAATTCAAACGACAATAACTATTTAATCGGATGTCTGATTGAGTCCCGTAATATATCGAGACGCTCGAAATTGAATGTTGAAGCTTTAGGCAAATTCAAACGACAATAACTTTTTACTCGGATGTCTAATTGAGTCCCGTAATATATCGAGACGCTCGAAATTGAATGTTGAACCTATGAGCCAATTCAAACGACAATAACTTTTTACTCGGATGTCTGATTGAGTCCCATAATATATCGAGACGCTCGAAATTGAATGTTGAACCTCTGAGCCAATTCAAACGACAATAACTTTTTACTCGGATGTCCGATTCAGTGGTGTAATATATCGGGACGCTCGAAATTGAATGTTGAACTTCTGAGCCAATTCAAACGACAATAACTTTTTACTCGGATGTATGATTGAGTCCCGAAATATATCGAGACGCTCGAAATTGAATGTTGAACCTCTGAGCCAATTCAAACGACAATAACTTTTTACTCGGATGTCCGATTCATTGACGTAATATATCGCGACGCTTGAAATTGAATGTCGAACCTATGAGCCAATTCAAACGACAAAACATGCCGGTGTCGGCCGAATCACAATTTCGGTTGAGCTGGAACGAAAAAACCTCGACGACAAACATTGAAATTTCTTCGGCAACACCGAACAAAATAGAGTCCTCTACCGTTAAAAAATAGTATCGGCCAGCGTTCGCAAAAGTAATTGCGCAATGTGGGCTGAAAAATATCAGTCGCGGCTTTACAACGACCTATGTCAGCTATTGTATCTTCTATTCAATCCCTGAATAATATTTGGATGATGTGTATTAGGAAAGGTTAGATCGGCGTCGTCCGGTGATGCTTCTTTTTTAAACCTTGAACAGACATGTTTCCTGGCCGACGTCGGCTAACATTATTTTCGATTCGTATCGGTGAATCATGTTTTTTTGCCGAGTTGGCTATTGTTTTCCTTGCAAGGCAAATGAAAACATGCCGGTGTTGGCGGAACCAGAACTTCGGTTGAGCTCGAACAAAAAAACCTAGCCGAAAAACTTTGAAAATTTTACGGCAACGTCGAACAAAATAGAATCCTCTACCGTTAAAAAATAGTATCGGCCAGCGTTTGTAAAGCGCAATGTCGGCTGAAAAATATCAGTCGCGGATTTACAACCGCCGATGTCGGCTATTGTATTTTTTATTCAATCCTTGAATAATATTTTGATGATGTCTATTAGGAAATGTTCGATCGGCATCATATGCTGACGCTTCTTTTTTAAACCTTTATCGGACATATTTCCTGGCCGACGTCGGCTAACATTTTTTTCGATCAGTATCGGTGAATCATGTTTTTTTGCCGGGTTGGCTAATGTTTTCCTTGCAAGGCAAATGAAACCACGCCGGTGTCGGCCGAATCACATCTTCGGTTGACCTCGAACGAAAAAACCTAGCCGAAAAACTTTGAAATTTTTACGGCAACGTCGAACAAAATAGAATCCTCTACCGTTAAAAAATAGTATCGGCCAACGTTTGTAAAAGAAGTTGCGCAATGTCGGCTGAAAAATATCAGTCGCGGATTTACAACCGCCGATGTCAGATATTGTATCTTCTGTTCAATCCCAGAATAATATTTGGATGATGTCTATTAGGAAATGTTCGATCTGCGTCATCCGGTGATGCTTCTTTTTTAAACCTTGATAGGACATGTTTCCTGGCCGACGTTGGCTAACATTTTTTTCGATCCATATCGGTGAATCAGGTTTTTTTGCCGAGTTGGCTAATGTTTTCCTTGCAAGGCAAATGAAAACATGCCGGTGTCGGCGGAACCACAACTTCGGTTGAGCTCGAACGAAAAAACCTAGCCGAAAAACTTTGAAAATTTTACGACAACACCGAACAAAATAGAATCCTCCACCGTTAAAAAATAGTATCGGCCAGCGTTTGTAAAAGAAATTGCGCAATGTCGGCTGAAAAATATCAGTCGCGGATTTACAACCGCCGATGTAGGCTATTGTATCTTCTATTCAATCCCTGAATAATATTTGGATGATGTCTATTAGTAAACGTTCGATCGGCGTCATCCGGTGATGCTTGTTTTTAAACCTTGATCGGACATGTTTCCTGGCCGACGTCGGCTAACATTTTTTTATATCAGTATCGGTGAATCATGTTTTTTTACCGAGGTTGCTAATGTTTTCCTTGCCAAGCAAATGAAAACATGCTGGAGTCGGCCGAATCACAATTTCGGTTGAGCTGGAACGAAAAAACCTAGACGACGAACATTGAAATTTTTACGGCAACACCGAACAAAATAGAATCCTCTACCGCTAAAAAATAGTATCGTCCAGCGTTTGTAAAAGAAATTGCGCAAAGTCGGCAGAAAAATATCAGTCGCGGATTTACAACCGCCGATGTCGGCTATTGTATTTTTTATTCAATCCCTGAATAATATTTGGATGATGTCTATTAGGAAATATTCGGTCGGCGTCATACAGTGACGCTTCTTTTTTAAACCTTGATCGGACATATTTCCTGGCTGACGCCGGCTAACATTTTTTTCGATCAGTATCGGTGAATCATGTTTTTTTGCCGAGTTGGCTAATGTTTTCCTTGCCAAGCAAATGAAAACATGCCGGTGTCGGCGGAACCACAACTTTGGTTTAGCTCGAACGAAAAAACCTATCCGAAAAACTAGGAAATTTTTACGGCAACACTGAACAAAATAGAATCCTCTACCGTTAAAAAATAGTATCGGCCAACGTTTGTAAAAGAAGTTGCGCAATGTCGGCTGAAAAATATCAGTTGCGGCTTTACAACGACCTATGTCAGCTATTGTATCTTCTATTCAATCCCTGAATAATATTTGGATGATGTCTATTAGGTAATGTTCAATCGGCGTCATCCGGTGATGCTTCTTTTTTAAACCTTGATCGGACATGTTTCCTGGCCGACGTCGGCTAGCATTTTTTTCGATCCGTATCAGTGAATCATGTTTTTTTGTCGAGTTGGCTAATGTTTTGCTTGCAAGGAAAATGAAAACATGCCGGTGTCGGCGGAACCACAACTTTGGTTTAGCTCGAACGAAAAAACCTATCCGAAAAACTATGAAATTTTTACGGCAACACTGAACAAAATAGAATCCTCTACCGTTAAAAAATATTATCGGCTGGCGATTGTAAAAGAAATTGTGCAATGTCGGCTGAAAAATATTAGTCGCGGATTTACAACCGCCGATGTCGGCTATTGTATCTTCTATTCAATTCCTGAATAATATTTGGATGATGTCTATTAGGGAATGTTCGATCGGTGTCATCCAATGATGCTTCTTTTTTAAACCTTGATCGGACTTGTTTCCTGGCCGACGTCGGCTAACATTTTTTTTATATCAGTATCGGTGAATCATGTTTTTTTGCCGAGTTGGCTAATGTTTTCCTTGCCAAGCAAATGAAAACATGCCAGAGTCGGCCGAATCACAACTTCGGTTGAGCTGGAACGAAAAAACCTAGACCACAAACATTGAAATTTTTATGGCAACACCGAACAAAATAGAATCCTCTACCGTTAAAAAATAGTATCGGCCAGCGTTTGTAAAAGAAATTGCGCAAAGTCGGCAGAAAAATATCAGCCGCGGATTTACAACCACCGATGTCGGCTATTGTATTTTTTATTCAATCCTTGAATAATATTTGGATGATGTCTATTAGGAAATGTTCGATCGGCGTCATACGCTGACACTTCTTTTTTAAACCTTGATCGGACATATTTCCTGGCCGACGTCGGCTAACATTTTTTTCGATCAGTATCGGTGAATCATGTTTTTTTGCCGGGTTGGCTAATGTTTTCCTTGCAAGGCAAATGAAAAGATGCCAGTGTCGGCCGAATCACAACTTCGGTTGACCTCGAACGAAAAAACCTAGCCGAAAAACTTTGAAATTTTTACGGCAACATCGAACAAAATAGAATCCTCTACCGTTAAAAAATAGTATCGGCAAGCCTTTGTAAAAGAAATTGTGCAAAGTCGGCAGAAAAATATCAGTCGCGGATTTACAACCACGGATTTCGGCTATTGTATTTTTTATTCAATCCCTGAATAATATTTGGACGTTGTCTATTAGGAAATGTTCAATTGGCGTCATCCGGTAATGCTTCTTTTTTAAACCTTGATCGGACATGTTTCCTGGCCGACGTCGGCTAACATTTTATTCGATCAGTATCGGCGAATCATGTTTTTTTGCCGAGTTGGCTAATGTTTTCCTTGCAAGGCAAATGAAAACATGCCGGTGTCGGCCGAATCACAACTTCGGTTGAGCTCGAACGAAAAAACCTAGCCGACAGACATTGAAATTTTTACAGCAACACCGAACAAAATAGAATCCTCTACCGTTAAAAAATAGTATCGGCCAGCGTTTGTAAAAGTAATTGCGCAATGAGGGTAGAAAAATATCAGTCGCGGCTTTACAACAGCCGATGTCGGCTATTGTATTTTCTATTCAATCCCTGAATAATATTTGGATGATGTCTACTAGGAAATGTTCAATCGGCGTGATCCGGTGATGCTTCTTTTTTAAACCTTGATCGGACATGTTTCCTGGCCGACGTCAGCTAACATTTTTTTTATATCGGTATCGGTGAATCATGTTTTTTTGCCGAGTTGGCTAATGTTTTCCTTGCCAAGCAAATGAAAACATGCCGGAGTCGGCCGAATCACAATTTCGGTTGAGCTGGAACGAAAAAACCTAGACGACAAACATTGAAATATTTACGGCAACACCGAACAAAATAGAATCCTCTACCGTTAAAAAATAGTATCGGCCAGCATCTGTAAAAGAAATTGTGCAAAGTCAGCAGAAAAATATCAGTCGCGGATTTACAACCGCCGATATCGGCTATTGTATTTTTTATTCAATCCTTGAATAATATTTTGATGATGTCTATTAGGAAATGTTCGATCGGCGGCATACGCTGACACTTCTTTTTTAAACCTTGATCGGACATATTTCCTGGCCGACGTCGGCTAACATTTTTTTCGATCAGTATCGGCGAATCATGTTTTTTTGCCGGGTTGGCTAATGTTTTCCTTGCAAGGCAAATGAAACCATGCCGGTGTCGGCCGAATCACAACTTCGGTTGACCTCGAACGAAAAAACCTAGCCGAAAAACTTTGAAATTTTTACGACAACACCAAACAAAATACAATCCTCTACCGTTAAAAAATAGTATCGGCCAGCGCTTGTAAAAGAAATTGCGCAAAGTCGGCAGAAAAATATCAGTCGCGGATTTACAACCGCCGACGTCGGCTATTGAATTTTTTATTCAATCCCTGAATAATATTTGAATGATGTCTATTAGGAAATGTTCAATCGGCGTCATCTGGTGGTTCTTCTTTTTTAAACCTTTATCGGACATGTTTCCTGGCCGACGTCGGCTAACATTTTTTTCGATCAGTATGGGTGAATCATGTTTTTTTGCCGAGTTGGCTAATGTTTTCCTTGCAAGGCAAATGAAAACATCCCGGTGTCGGCCGAATCACAACTTCGGTTGACCTCGAACGAAAATACCTAGACGACAAACATTGAAATTTTTACGGCAACACTGAATAAAAATAGAATCCTCTACCATTAAAAAATAGCATCGGCCAGCGTTCGTAAAAGTAATTGCGCAATGTTGGCAGAAAAATATCTGTCGCGACTGTACAACGGCCGATGTCGGCTATTGTATGTTCTATTCAATCCTTGAATAATATTTGGATGATGTCTATTAGTAAATGTTCAATCGGCGTCATCCGGTGATGCTTCTTTTTTAAACCTTGACCGGATATGTTTCCTTGCCGACGTCGGCTAACATTTTTTTCGATCGGTATCGGTGAATCATGTTTTTTTGCCGAGTTGACTAATGTTTTACTTGCAAGGCAAATGAAAACATGCCGGTGTCGGCGGAACCACAACTTCGGTTGACCTCGATCGAAAAAACCTAGCCGAAAAACTTTGAAATTTTTACGGCAACACCGAACAAAATAGAATCCTCTACCGTTAAAAAATAGTATCGGCCAGCGTTTGTAAAAGAAATTGCGCAATGTCGGCTGAAAAATATCAGTCGCGGATTTACAACCGCCGATGTCGGCTATTGTATTTTTTATTCAATCCTTGAATAATATTTTGATGATGTCTATTAGGAAATGTTCGATCGGCGTCATACGCTGACGCTTCTTTTTTAAACCTTGATTGGACATATTTCCTGGCCGACGTCGGCTAACATTTTTTTCGATCAGTATCGGTGAATCATGTTTTTTTGCCGAGTTGGCTAATATTTTCCTTGCAAGGCAAATGAAAACATGTCGGTGTCGGTCGAATCAACAATTCGGTTGAGCTCGAACGAAAAAACCTAGCCAACAAACATTGAAATTTTTATGGCATCACCGAACAAAATAGAATCCTCTACCGTTAAAAAATAGTATCGGCTAGAGTTTGTAAAAGAAATTACCTAAAGTCGGCAGAAAAATATCAGTCACGGATTTAGAACCGCCGATGTCGGCTATTGTAATTTGTATTCATTCCCTGAATAATATTTGGATGATGTCTATTAGGAAATGTTCGATCGGCGTCATCCGATGAAGCTTCTTTTTTAAACCTTGATCGGACATGTTTCCTGACCGACGTCGGCTAACATTTTTTTCGACCAGTATCGGTAAATCATGTTTTTTTGCCGAGTTGGCTAATGTTTTCCTTGCCAAGCAAATTAAAACTTGCCGGAATCCGCCGAAACACAATTTCGGTTGAGCTGGAACGAAAATACCTAGACGACAAACATTGAAATTTTTACGGCAACACTGAACAAAAAGAATCCTCTACCATTAAAAAATAGTATCGGCCAGCGTTCGTTAAAGTAATTGCGCAATGTTGGCAGAAAAATATCAGTCGCGGCTGTACAACGGCCGATGTCGGCTATTGTATGTTCTATTCAATCCCTGAATAATATTTGGATGATGTCAATTAGTAAATGTTCAATCGGCTTCATCCGGTGATGCTTCATTTTTAAACCTTGATCGGACATGTTTCCTGGCCGATGTCGGCTAACATTTTTTTCGATCCGTATCGGTGAATCATGTTTTTTTGCCGAGTTGACTAATGTTTTCCTTGCAAGGCAAATGAAAACATGTCGGTGTCGGCGGAAACACAACTTCGGTTGACCTCGAACGAAAAAACCTAGCCGAAAAACTTTGAAATTTTTACGGCAACACAGAAAAAATAGAATCCTCTACCGTTAAAAAATAGTATCGGCCAGCGTTTGTAAAAGAAATTGCGCAGTGTCGGCTGAAAAATATCAGTCGCGGATTTACAACCGCCGATGTCGGCTATTGTATCTTCTATTCAATCCCTGAATAATATTTGGATGATGTCTATTAGGAAATGTTCGATCGGCGTCATCCGGTGATGCTTCTTTTTGAAACCTTGATCGGACATGTTTGCTGGCCGACGTCGGCTAACATTTTTTTCGATCAGTATCGGTGAATCATGTTTTTTTGCGGAGTTGGCTAATGTTTTCCTTGCAAGGCAAATGAAAACATGCCGATGTCGGCCGAATCAACACTTCGGTTGAGCTCGAACGAATAAACCTAGCCAACAAACATTGAAATTTTTACGGCAACACCGAACAAAATAGAATCCTCTACCGTTAAAAAATAGCCAGCGTTTGTAAAAGAAATTGCGCAATATCGGCTGAAAAATATCAGTCACGGATTTACAACCGCCGATGTCGGCTGTTGTATCTTCTATTCAATCCCTGAATAATATTTGGATGATGTCAATTAGTAAATGTTCAATCGGCTTCATCCGGTGATGCTTCATTTTTAAACCTTGATCGGGCATGTTTCCTGGCCGACGTCGGCTAACATTTTTTTCGATCAGTATCGGTGAATCATGTTTTTTTGCCGAGTTGGCTACTGGTTTCCTTGCAAGGCAAATGAAAACATGCCGGTGTCGGCCGAATCAATACTTCGGTTGAGCTCGAACGAAAAAACCTAGCCAACAAACATTGAAATTTTTATGGCAACACCGAACAAAATAGAATCCTCTACCGTTAAAAAATATTATCGGCCAGCGTTTGTGAAAGAAATTGCGCAAAGTCGGCAGAAAAATATCAGTCGCGGATTTACAACCGCCGATGTCGGCTACTGTATCTTCTATTTAATCCCTGAATAATATTTGGATGATGTCTATTAGGAAATGTTCAATCGGTGTCATCCGGTGATGCTTCTTTTTTAAACCTTTATCGGACATGTTTCCTGGCTGAAGTCGGCTAACATTTTTTTCGATCCGTATCGGTGAATCATGTTTTTTTGCCGAGTTGGCTATTGTTTTCCTTGCAAGGCAAATGAAAACATGCCGGTCTCGGCGGAACCACAACTTCGGTTGAGCTCGAACGGAAAAACCTAGCCGAAAAACATTGAAATTTTTACGGCAACACCGAACAAAATAGAATCCTCTACCGTTAAAAAATAGTATCGGCCAGCGTTTGTAAAAGAAATTGCACAATGTCGGCTGAAAAATTTCAGTCGCGGATTTACAACCGCCGATGCCGGCTATTGTGTCGTCTATTCAATCCCTGAATAATATTTGGATGATGTCTATTAGGAAATGTTCGATTGGCGTCATACGGTTATATGAACCCTCATGGCACAAGGGCTGACTTAGGATCGTCTAGGATTAAACCTTGATGGAAAATACGGAAATTGATTAAGGAAAGGATGGAAAATACGGTGGTTAATTTCGTGGGTCTTAATAAGGTGGTTCTTTGCATAAAATGGATGAATGGGATGGTAAAATGTAGGTTAAGTGGTGGCTGGACAGAAATATAGAAATGGCAATAACTGAAGCTACAGGGTTCCAAATGAGATGATTCCAAAACGAGGTGAAAGGTCTCGTTTTGAAATTCAATTTAGGCTCAAGAATCACTTAATTTGAGTGCGTAAAACGGGAGTTATGGCCACGAGATAATTCTGGGCAGAGGTGGATTTTCTGGAATTGTGGTTTGAAAGAACAAGGGTGAAGATGAAAGGAAGGAAAGAATCACTCTTTCCAGCGAGGGCAACACACAAAGGTTGTGAAAGTCCTTTGATACAGCCAGGGTGTTCTTGAATCACTCAAGAATTTAGGAGAATCACTCTCACTAAGATAAAAGAGATAAACTCTAATTTTCTGAATAAAACTCAACTTGTGTTTATTGATAAAATGGTTCAGCTTATATAGAAGCTTTACAGCAGATTTTAGTAATGACCCACTAACCAAGGATTAAAATAACTTAATGCCATTAACCTAGGGAATTAAAAAAACTTAATGGCTGAGTGTAACTGAAATTGTGGCAACCAAAAGTCACCCCCAACAGCCAACAAGTCAGCCACCATTTGGTCTCCCAAAAGGCTGATGCCTAGGTTGCCAATTGGGCCCTTATTACAACTTGAACTAAACCTAACTAAAGCCATTTTAGTTGATTAACCCAAAACATATTTTTGGTCAGCCAACTTTACAAGGATTGGGCCATTATTTAGACAAACTAAACTCTCTAAAATTGAAACAAAGTGGTGTCATTTAGTCCTCCTCCATTTGGGCCATGATACAACTCAAACCCTTGGACTTTTCTCCTTGAAACTTGGGCTTGTGTTCAAATAGTATGGACAGCACTTGTTGAAGAGCTTCCTTGGCTTTCCTTGCTCTAGCCCTTGTCATAGGTCCTCCAAGTCCTTCAAGTGGATCCTTGCCCTTGCTCTTGGTCATGTCCTCATCATACGGTGACGCTTCTTTATTAAACCTTGATCGGACATGTTTCCTGGCCTACGTCGGCTAACATTTTTTTCGATCAGTATCGGTGAAATCATTTTTTTTTGCCGAGTTGGCTAATGTTATCCTTGCAAGGCAAATGAAAACATGCCGGTCTCGGTGGAACCACAACTTCGGTTGAGCTCGAACGAAAAAACCTAGCCGAAAAACTTTGAAATTTTTACGGCAACACAGAACAAAATAGAATCCTCTACCGTTAAAAAATAGTATCGGCCAGCGTTTGTAAAAGAAATTGCGCAATGTCGCTGAAAAATATCAGTCGCGGATTCACAACGGCCGATGTCGGCTATTCTATTTTCTATTCAATCCCTGAATAATATTTGGATGATGTCTATTAGGAAATGTTCGATCGGCATCATCCGATGATGCTTGTTTTTTAAACCTTGATTGGACATGTTTCCTGGCTGACGTCGGCTAACATTTTTTTCGATCCGTATCGGTGAATCATGTTTTTTTGCCGAGTTGGCTAATGTTTTCCTTGCAAGGCAAATGAAAACATGCCGGTCTCGGCGGAACCACAACTTCGGTTGAGCTCGAACGAAAAAACCTAGCCGAAAAACATTGAAATTTTTACTGCAACACCGAAAAAAATAGAATCCTCTACCGTTAAAAAATAGTATCGGCCAGCGTATGTAAAATAAATTGTGCAATGTCGGATGAAAAATATCCGTCGCGGATTTACAACCGCCGATGTCGGCTATAGTATCTTCTATTGAATCCCTGAATAATATTTGGATGATGCCTATTAGGAAATGTTCGATCGACGTCATCCAGTGATGCTTCTTTTTTATACCTTGATTGGACACTTTTCCTGGCCGACGTCGGCTAACATTTTTTTCGATCAGTATCAGTGAATCATGTTTTTTTGCCGAGTTGGCTAATGTTTTCCTTGCAAGGCAAATGAAAACATGCCGGTCTCGGCGGAACCACAACTTCGGTTGAGCTCGAACGACAAAACCTAGCCGAAAAACATTGAAAATTTTACGGCAACACCGAACAAAATAGAATCCTCTACCTTTAAAAAATAGTATCGGCCAGCGTTAGTAAAAGATATTGCGCAGTGTCGACTGAAAAATATCAGTCGCGGATTTACAACCGCCGATGTCGGCTATTGTATCTTCTATTCAATCCCTGAATAATATTTGGATGAATTCTATTAGGAAATGTTCGATCGGCGTCATCCGGTGATGCTTCTTTTTTAAACCTTGATTGGACATGTTTCCTGGCCGACGTCGGCTAACATTTTTTCCGATCAGTATCGGTGAATCATGTTTTTTTGCCGAGTTGCTAATGTTTTCCTTGCCAAGCAAATGAAACATGCGGGTGTCGGCGGAACCACAACTTCGGTTGAGCTCGAACGAAAAAACCTAGCCGACAAACATTGAAATTTTTACGGCAACACCGAACAAATTAGAATCCTCTATCGTTAAAAAATAGTATCGGTCAGCGTTTGTAAAAGAAATTGCGCAATGTCGGCAGAAAAATATCTTTCGCAGCTTTATAACGGCCGATGTCGTCTATTGTATCTTCTATTCAATCCCTGAATAATATTTGGATGATGTCTATTAGGAAATGTTCGATCGGCGTCATCCGGTGATGCTTCTTTTTTAAACCTTGATCGGACATGTTTCCTGGCCGACGTCGGCTAACATTTTTTCCGATCAGTATCGGTGAATCATGTTTTTTGCCGAGTTGCTAATGTTTTCCTTGCCAAGCAAATGAAACATGCGGGTGTCGGCGGAACCACAACTTCGGTTGAGCTCGAACGAAAAAACCTAGCCGACAAACATTGAAATTTTTACGGCAACACCGAACAAATTAGAATCCTCTATCGTTAAAAAATAGTATCGGCCAGCGTTTGTAAAAGAAATTGTGCAATGTCGGGTGAAAAATTTCAGTCGCAGATTTACAACCGCCGATGCCGGATATTGTGTCGTCTTTTCAATCCCTGAATAATATTTGGATGATGTCTATTAGGAAATGTTCGATCGGCGTCATCCGGTGATGCTTCTCTTTTAAACCTTGATCGGACACTTTTCCTGGCCGACGTCGGCTAACATTTTGTTTGATCAGTAACGGTGAATCATGTTTTTTTGCCGAGTTGGCTAATGTTTTCCTTGCTAAGCAAATGATAACATGCTGGTGTCGGCCGAATCACAACTTCGGTTGAGCTCGAATGAAAAGACCTAGCCGACAAACATTGAAATTTTTACGGCAACACCGAACAAAATAGAATCCTCTACCGTTAAAAAATAGTATCGGCCAGCGTTTGTTAAACAAATTGCACAATGTCGGCTGAAAAATTTCAGTCGCGGATTTACAACCTCCGATGTCGGCTATTGTATCTTCTATTCAATCCCTGAATAATAGTTGGATGATGTCTATTAGGAAATGTTCGATCGGCGTCATCCGGTGATGCTTCTCTTTTAGACCTTGATCGGACACTTTTCCTGACCGACGTCGGCTAACATTTTGGTTGATAAGTAACGGTGAATCATGTGTTTTTGCCGAGTTGGCTAATGTTTTCCTTTCCAAGCAAATGATAACATGCCGGTGTCGGCCAAATCACAACTTCGGTTGAGCTGGAATGAAAAAACCTAGCCGATATACATTGAAATTTTTACGGCAACACCGAACAAATTAGAATCTTCTATCGTTAAAAAATAGTATCGGTCAGCGTTTGTAAAAGAAATTGCGCAATGTCGGCAGAAAAATATTTGTCGCAGCTTTATAACGGCCGATGTCGGCTATTGTATCTTCTATTCAATCCCTGAATAATAGTTGGATGATGTCTATTAGGAAATGTTCGATCGGCGTCATCCGGTGATGCTTCTTTTTTAAACCTTGATCGGACACTTTTCCTGGCCGACGTCGGCTAACATTTTGTTTGATCAGTAACGGTGAATCATGTTTTTTTGCCGAGTTGGCTAATGTTTTCCTTGCTAAGCAAATGATAACATGCTGGTGTCGGCCGAATCACAACTTCGGTTGAGCTGGAACTAAAAAACCTAGACGACAAACTTTGAAATTTTTACGGCAACACCGAACAAAATAAAATCCTCTACCGTTAAAAAATAGTATCGGCCAGCGTTTGTTAAAGAAATTGCGCAATGTTGGCTGAAAAATTTCTGTCGCGGATTTACAACCGCCGATGTCGGCTATTGTATCTTCTATTCAATCCCTGAATAATATTTGGATGATGTCTATTAGGAAATGTTCGATCGGCGTCATCCGGTGATGCTTCTTTTTTAAACCTTGATCGGACACTTTTCCTGGCCGACGTCGGCTAACATTTTGTTTGATCAGTAACGGTGAATCATGTTTATTTTCCGAGGTTGCTAATGTTTTCCTTGCCAAGCAAATGATAACATGCCGGTGTCAGCCGAATCACAACTTCGGTTGAGCTGGAACGAAAAAACCAAGCTGACAAACATTGAAAATTTTACGGCAACACCGAACAAATTAGAATATTCTATCGTTAAAAAATAGTATCGGTCAGCGTTTGTAAAAGAAATTGCGCAATGTCGGCAGAAAAATATCTATCGCAGCTTTATAACTGCCGATGTCGGCTATTGTATGTTCTATTCAATCCCTGAATAATATTTGGATGATGTCTATTAGGAAATGTTCGATCGGCGTCATCCGGTGATGCTTCTCTTCTAAACCTTGATCGGACACTTTTCCTGGCCGATGTCGGCTAACATTTTTTCCGATCAGTATCGGTGAATCATGTTTTTTTATCCGAGTTGCTAATGTTTTCCTTGCCAAGCAAATGAAACATGCCAGTGTCAGCGGAACCACAACTTCGGTTGGGCTCAAACGAAAAAACCTAGCCGACAAACATTGAAATTTTACAGCAACACCGAACAAATTAGAATCTTCTATCATTAAAAAATAGTATCGGTCAGCGTTTGTAAAAGAAATTGCGCAATGTCGGCAGAAAAATATTTGTCGCAGCTTTATAACGGCCGATGTCGGCTATTGTATCTTCTATTCAATCCCTGAATAATAGTTGGATGATGTCTATTAGGAAATGTTCGATCGGCGTCATCCGGTGATGCTTCTCTTTTAGACCTTGATCGGACACTTTTCCTGACCGACGTCGGCTAACATTTTGTTTGATAAGTATCGGTGAATCATGTGTTTTTGCCGAGTTGGCGAATGTTTTCCTTGCCAAGCAAATGATAACATGCCGGTGTCGGCCGAATCACAATTTCGGTTGAGCTGGAAAGAAAAAAACCTTGCCGATATACATTGATATTTTTACGGCAACACCGAACAAATTAGAATCCTCTACCGTTAAAAAATAGTATCGGCCAGCGTTTGTAAAATAAATTGCACAATGTCGGCTGAAAAATATCAGTCGCGGATTTACAACCGCCGATGTCGGCTATTGTATCTTCTATTCAATCCCTGAATAATATTTGGATGATGTCTATTAGGAAATGTTCGATCGGCGTCATCCGGTGATGCTTCTTTTTTAAACCTTGATCGGACACTTTTCCTGGCCGACGTCGGCTAACGTTTTGTTTGATCAGTAACGGTGAATCATGTGTTTTTGCCGAGTTGGCTAATGTTTTCCTTGTCAAGCAAATGATAACATGCCGGTGTCTGCCGAATCACAACTTCGGTTGAGCTCGAACGAAAAAACCTAGCCGACAAACATTCAAATTTTTACGGCAACACCGAAAAAATTAGA
>NW_024464742.1:17220-18533 GCF_000004515.6 Glycine max
AACCTAGCCGACAAACATTGAAATTTTTACGGCAACACCGAACAAAATAGAATCCTCTACCATTAAAAAATAGTATCGGCCAGCGTTTGTTAAAGAAATTGCACAATGTCGGCTGAAAAATTTCAGTCGCGGATTTACAACCTCCGATGTCGGCTATTGTATCTTCTATTCAATCCCTGAATAATAGTTGGATGATGTCTATTAGGAAATGTTCGATCGGCGTCATCCGGTGATGCTCTCTTTTAGACCTTGATCGGACACTTTTCCTGACCGACGTCCGGCTAACATTTTGTTTGATAAGTAACGGTGAATCATGTGTTTTTGCCGAGTTGGCTAATGTTTTCCTTGTCAAGCAAATGATAACATGCCGGTGTCGGCCAAATCACAACTTCGGTTGAGCTGGAATGAAAAAACCTAGCCCGATATACATTGAAATTTTTACGGCAACACCGAACAAATTAGAATCTTCTATCGTTAAAAAATAGTATCGGTCAGCGTTTGTAAAAGAAATTGCGCAATGTCGGCAGAAAAATATTTGTCGCAGCTTTATAACGGCCGATGTCGGCTATTGTATCTTCTATTCAATCCCTGAATAATAGTTGGATGATGTCTATTAGGAAATGTTCGATCGGCGTCATCCGGTGATTCTTCTCTTTTAGACCTTGATCGGACACTTTTCCTGACCGACGTCGACTAACATTTTGTTTGATAAGTAACGGTGAATCATGTGTTTTTGCCGAGTTGGCTAATGTTTTCCTTGCCAAGCAAATGATAACATGCCGGTGTCGGCCGAATCACAACTTCGGTTGAGCTGGAATGAAAAAACCCTAGCCGATATACATTGAAATTTTTACGGCAACACCGAACAAATTAGAATCTTCTATCGTTAAAAAATAGTATCGGTCAGCGTTTGTAAAAGAAATTGCGCAATGTCGGCAGAAAAATATTTGTCGCAGCTTTATAACGGCCGATGTCGGCTATTGTATCTTCTATTGAATCCCTGAATAATATTTGCATGATGTCTATTAGGAAATGTTCGATCGGCGTCATCCGGTGATGCTTCTCTTTTAAACCTTGATCGGACACTTTGCCTGCCCAACTTCGGCTAACATTTTTTTTTATCAGAATCGGTGAATCATGTTTTTTTTGCGGAGTTGGCTAATGTTTTCCTTGCGAAGCAAATGAAAACATGCCGGTGTCGGCCGAATCACAATTTCGGTTAAGCTGGAACGAAAAAACCTAGACGACAAACATTGAAATTTTTACGGCAACACTGAACAAAATAGAATCCTCTACCGTTAAAAAATAGTATC
>NW_024464742.1:18980-20207 GCF_000004515.6 Glycine max
TGAAAAATGCTAGCCACGGTCTTTATAACGGCCGATGTCGGCTATTGTATCTTCTATTCAATCCCTAAATAATAGTTGGATGATGTCTATTAGGAAATGTTCGATCGGCGTCATCCGGTGATGCTTCTCTTTTAGACCTTGATCGGACACTTTTCCTGACCGACGTCGACTAACATTTTGTTTGATAAGTAACGGTGAATCATGTGTTTTTGCCGAGTTGGCTAATGTTTTCCTTGCCAAGCAAATGATAACATGCCGGTGTCGGCCGAATCACAACTTCGGTTGAGCTGGAATGAAAAAACCTAGCCGATATACATTGAAATTTTTACGGCAACACCGAACAAATTAGAATCTTCTATCGTTAAAAAATAGTATCGGTCAGCGTTTGTAAAAGAAATTGCGCAATGTCGGCAGAAAAATATTTGTCGCAGCTTTATAACGGCCGATGTCGGCTATTGTATCTTCTATTGAATCCCTGAATAATATTTGCATGATGTCTATTAGGAAATGTTCGATCGGCGTCATCCGGTGATGCTTCTCTTTTAAACCTTGATCGGACACTTTGCCTGCCCAACTTCGGCTAACATTTTTTTTTATCAGAATCGGTGAATCATGTTTTTTTTGCGGAGTTGGCTAATGTTTTCCTTGCGAAGCAAATGAAAACATGCCGGTGTCGGCCGAATCACAATTTCGGTTAAGCTGGAACGAAAAAACCTAGACGACAAACATTGAAATTTTTACGGCAACACTGAACAAAATAGAATCCTCTACCGTTAAAAAATAGTATCGGCCAGCGTTTGTAAAAGAAATTGCACAATGTCGGCTGAAAAATATCAGTCGCGGATTCACAACCGCCGATGTCAGCTATTGTATCTTCTATTCAATCCCTGAATAATATTTGGACGATGTCTATTAGGAAATGTTCGATCGGCGTCATCCGGTGATGCTTCTTTTTTAAACCTTGATCGGACACTTTCCTGACCGACGTCGGCTAACATTTTGTTTGATCAGTAACGGTGAATCATGTGTTTTTGCCGAGTTGGCTAATGTTTTCCTTGCCAAGCAAATGATAACATGCCGGTGTCGGCCGAATCACAACTTCGGTTGGGCTCAAACGAAAAAACCTAGCCGACAAACATTGAAATTTTTACGGCAACACCGAACAAAATAGAATCCTCTACCGTTAAAAAATAGTATCGGCCAGCGTTTGCTAAACAAATGCACAAT
>NW_024464742.1:24693-26971 GCF_000004515.6 Glycine max
CTATAAGTATTGGTTTTTGTGGCGTCTACCCAGACTTATCTTCCTTCACCGGAAGTGGCGTCTACCCAGACTTATCTTCCTTCACTGGAAGTGGCATCTACCCTGACTTATCTTCCTTCACCGGAAGTGGCGTCTACCCTGACTTATCTTCCTTCACCGGAAGTGGCATCATCAAAACCTTCGTTGCCTGTATAAAACGATCCGCCCCGTAAGATTCTTATCATCTGGTATCAGAGCTTCGGCTCTTGATACAGGTTCTATCCTATCCTATTTTTTTTTCTTCGTAATTTGTCTAGGTTCGTGTTTTTGTCCTTGTTCTGTTATTTGCGTTCTTGTTCTTGTTCTTGTCACGTTCTTGTTCTTGTTTCTTGTGTCTTTTAAACTTTGTGTAAAAAAAAAAATTGTTTGAATTCTTGTTTCCTGTTCTTGTGCCTATCATATTGTATTCTGTCTTTTGTTCATAACTTTTGTTTCAGCCTATTCGAATTCTGTTTGGGGTAAAAATTGTCTAATTGCCGAATTGCTAAATTGTCAAATTTGCCTAATGATGATTGCCTATTGAACGAATTCTGATAGCTGGATGTCTGAAAAACAAAAAAACAAAAAAAATAGAGAAAAAAAAAGAAACGAAAAAAAAAAGAAAGAAAGAAAGAAAGAAAAAGGAAACAGTTGCAAAAAAAAAGTTGCAAAAATTTTGAAAAAAAAAATGGGTGTTTGATCTTTGAACACGAAATTGAGGCATTTAGAGGTGTTTTTTTGAAAGAAAATCATGGAACAAATCCCCTTATCTAGATTCTCCTCTGAATTCTGAGCGTTTTGATATATAGTGGGCCTCAAACGGACAACTGTAGCAAAAGTTATGAGCATTTGAAGTTTACTTGTCATATCTGTTATCTTATCTGCTATCCTATCTATTATCTTATTTGTTATCATATCTGTTATCCAAATTAAATCTAATTTGTTATCCAAATCTGATCTGTTATCCAAATCAAATCAAATCAAAATTTGTTATCCAAATCAAATCAAGTCTAATCTGTTATCCAAATCAAATCCAATCTGCTATCCAAATCAAGTATAATCTGTTATCCAAATCAAATCTAAATTCAAATCAAGTCTAATCTGTTAACCAAAATCAAATTTGATTTGTTATCCAAATTAAATCTGCTACACAGTCTGTGATAATTAAATTGTCTTTCCTCTTATATACCTTGTGTGTCTAATTTGATTCATCCAGGAACTTAAGAGGGAGTGAGTGGTAAAAGGCAAGAGTGAAAACATCACACAAAAGCCTATATTGAGAGTATCAAACACGAGTGAACTACCATCAAAGTGAGAAACATGTGAGTAGAGTGTGGTGAGGTCCTGAATTTTTTTTTAATTTACTCCAAAATTCTTTGTTCCTTAATCATGGCAAGAGCTGGTGACAATGGTAGTGTATATCATCAACTGGACGAATCTCAGCGCTTATTTCTGGACGTGTGGACTACACAAATGCAACGTTTGTTGAACCGTAACAAAGAAGAGCCCTACAGACGAATAGCCAAATCTTCCTCGTTTACTCTTAAACCTCTATCCCCTAGAGAAGTGTGTGATGACCAAATCAGAATGAGAGAAAAGAGAGAACAAGAGAAAGAAAATAGTGAGGCACCACAAAGGAATATGAAAAAGAGTGATACACCCAAGGATAAGAGTGATACACATAAGAGAGAGAGTGATACACATGAGAGAAAATTTAATTATTTTGCAGAGGCGAGTGAAGTGAGGAAAGTGTTACCTGCTCATGAACCACTCAATCTACAGTATTGCAAAGACATTAAAATTTCTACTGATAATTCTAATGAGTTTACTATTTCTATTTCTCCTAGTGTTCAACCCTTATTGCAGGAATTTAAAAATGTCTTTCCTAAGGAGATTCCTCATGGACTGCCACCTTCAAGAGGCATAGAACATCAAGTTGATCTCCTCCCCGAAGCTTCATTTCCTAACAGGCCAACTTACAAAGGCAATCCCCAAGAGACTCAACGTAAGGATGCACATGCCAAAGTTGAGTATGTAAAAAGATTGTATGACCAAGTGAAGGTGCAAATTGCAAAGAAGAATGAAAGCTATGCCAAGCAAGCCAACAAGAAAAGGAAGGAAGTGGTACTTGAACCCGGTGATGATGTGAACCTTACGGGGCGGATCGCTTGATACAGGCTACGGATATTTGGGATGACGCCACTTCTGGTGAAGGAAGATAAGTCAGGGTAGACGCCCCTTCCGGTGAAGGAAGATAAGT
>NW_024464742.1:35652-38814 GCF_000004515.6 Glycine max
CCAGAGGCAGAGACACGATCAAGACTATTAATTGTTGCTGAAGGCCCAAGTTAAATAAGTTTTTAGTTATAATTTATTTTTATTGTAATTTTGGCCCAAACTGTTTAGAAGGCCCATGTCTATTTTTATCTTTTTGTTCAGCTACACTATAAGTATTGGTTTTTGTTTTGAATAAGAAAAAACTTTTGGCATTTTCATAAAATTGGGTGAGAGTTTCTCTCTGGGTTCCTTGTTGAACCAATTATCAGACTTATCAAGGTAATCCTTGTGGCGTCTACCCAGACTTTGATATGAACCCACATGGCACAAGGGCTGACTTAGGATCGTCTAGGATTAAACCTTGATGGAAAATGCGGAAATTGATTAAGGAAAGGATAGAAAATAAGGTGGCTAATTTCGTGGGTCTTAATAAGGTGGTTCTTGGCATAAAATGGATGAATGGGATGGTAAAACGTAGGTTAAGTGGTGGCTGGACAGAAATATAGAAATGGCAATAACTGAAGCTACAGGGCTCCAAATGAGGTGATTCCAAAACGAGGTGAAATTTCTCGTTTTGAAATTCAATTTAGGCTCAAGAATCACTTAATTTGAGTGCGTAAAATGGGAGTTATGGCCACAAGATAATTCTGGGCAGAGGTGGATTTTCTGGAATTGTGGTTTGAAAGAACAAGGGTGATGATGAAAGGAAGGAAAGAATCACTCTTTCCAGCGAGGGCAACACACAAAGGTTGTGAAAGTCCTTTGATACAGCCAAGGTGTTCTTGAATCACTCAAGAATTTAGGAGAATCACTCTCACTAAGATAAAAGAGATAAACTCTAATTTTCTGAATAAAACTCAACTTGTGTTTATTGATAAAATGGTTCAGCTTATATAGAAGCTTTAGAGCAGATTTTAGTAATGACCCACTAACCTAGAATTAAAATAACTTAATGCCATTAACCTAGGGAATTAAAAAAAACTTAATGGCTGAGTGTAACTGAAATTGTGGCAACCAAAAGTCACCCCCAACAGCCAACAAGTCAGCCACCATTTGGTCTCCCAAAAGGCTGATGCCTAGGTTGCCAATTGGGCCCTTATTACAACTTGAACTAAACCTAACTAAAGCCCTTTTAGTTGATTAACCCAAAACATATTTTTGGTCAGCCAACTTTACAAGGATTGAGCCATTATTTAGACAAACTAAACACTCTAAAATTGAAACAAAGTGGTGTCATTTAGTCCTCCTCCATTTGGGCCATGATACAACTCACAACCTTGGACTTTTCTCCTTGAAACTTGGGCTTGTATTCAAACAGTATGGACAGCACTTGTTGAAGAGCTTCCTTGGCTTTCCTTGCTCTAGCCCTTGTCATAGGTCCTCCAAGTCCTTCAAGTGGATCCTTGCCCTTGCTCTTGGTCATGTCCTCATCAGACTTATCTTCCTTCACCGGCAGTGGCGTCTACCCGGTCTTATCTTCCTTCACCGGAAGTGGCGTCTACCCTGACTTATCTTCCTTCACCGGAAGTGGCGTCATCCAAATCTCTGTAACCTGTATCAAACGATGCGCTCCTACTCAAGTTCACATCAGAATCACAACTTCGGTTGAGCTCGAACGAAAAAACCTAGCCGACAAACATTGAAATTTTTACGGCAACACCGAACAAATTAGAATCTTCTATCGTTAAAACATACGCATCCGCTCAGCGTTTGTAAAAGAAATTGCGCAATGTCGGCAGAAAAATATCTGTCGCAGCTTTATAACGGCTGATGTCGGCTATTGTATCTTCTATTCAATCCCTTAATAATATTTGGATGATGTCTATTAGGAAATGTTCGATCGGCGTCATCCGGTGATGCTTCTCTTTTAAATCTTGATCGGCGTCATCCGGTGATGCTTCTCTTTTAAATCTTGATCGGACACTTTTCCTGGCCGACGTCGGCTAACATTTTTTTCGATCAGAATCGGTGAATCATGTTTTTTTTGCGTAGTTGGCTAATGTTTTCCTTGCCAAGCAAATGATAACATGCCGGTGTCAGCCGAATCACAACTTCGGTTGAGCTCGAACGAAAAAACCTAGCCGACAAACATTGAAATTTTTACGGCAACACCGAACAAATTAGAATCTTCTATCGTTAAAAAATAGTATCGGTCAGCGTTTGTAAAAGAAATTGCGCAATGTCGGCAGAAAAATATTTGTCGCAGCTTTATAACGGCCGATGTCAGCTATTGTATCTTCTATTGAATCCCTGAATAATATTTGCATGATGTCTATTAGGAAATGTTCGATCGGCGTCATCCGGTGATGCTTCTTTTTAAACCTTGATCGGACACTTTTCCTGGCCGACGTCAGCTAACATTTTTTCCGATCAGTATCGGTGAATCATGTTTTTTTGCCGAGTTGCTAATGCTTTCCTTGCCAAGCAAATGAAACATGCCGGTGTCGGCGGAACCACAACTTCGGTTGAGCTAGAACGAAAAAACCTACACAACAAACATTGAAATTTTTACGGCAACACTGAACAAAATAGAATCCTCTACCGTTAAAAAATAGTATCGGCCAGCGTTTGTAGAAGAAATTGCACAATGTCGGCTAAAAAATATCAGTCGCGGATTTACAACCGCCGATGTCGGCTATTGTATCTTCTATTCAATCCTTGAATAATATTTGGATGATGTCTATTAGGAAATGTTCGATCGGCGTCATCCGGTGATGCTTCTTTTTTAAACCTTGATCGGACACTTTTCCTGGCCGACGTCGGCTAACGTTTTGTTTGATCAGTAACGGTGAATCATGTGTTTTTGCCGAGTTGGCTAATGTTTTCCTTGCCAAGCAAATGATAACATGCCGGTGTCGGCCGAATCACAACTTCGGTTGAGCTCGAACGAAAAAACCTAGCCGACAAACATTGAAATTTTTACGGCAACACCGAACAAATTAGAATCCTCTATCGTTAAAAAATAGTATCGGTCAGCGTTTGTAAAAGAAATTGCGCAATGTCGGCAGAAAAATATCTGTCGCAACTTTATAACGGCCGATGTCGGCTATTGTGATGAGAATCATGAAACTGGCCAAATACAGTCTAAAGGCCCAAGTGGAGAAGGACGAAGGCCCAAGTGGAGAAGGACAAAGCCTCCGAGTGGAGAAGGATGAAGGCCCAAGTGAGAAGGACAAAGCCCCC
>NW_024464742.1:38928-61215 GCF_000004515.6 Glycine max
TAAGTGTTGAGTTATAATTTATTTTTATTGTAATTTTGGCCCAAACTGTCTAGAAGGCCCATGTCGGGTTTGTATATTTTTGTTGAGATACACTATAAGTATTTGTTTTTGTTTTCAATAAAGAAACTTTTGGCATTTTCATAAAATTTGGTGAGAGTTTCTCTCTGGGTTCCTTGTTGAACCAATTATCAGACTTATCAAGGTAATCCTTGTGGCGTCTATCCTGACTTATCTTCCTTCACCGGAAGTGGAGTCTACCTTGACTTATCTTCCTTCACCGGAAGTGGCGTCTACCCTGACTTATCTTCCTTCACTGGAAGTGGCGTCTACCCAGACTTATCTTCCTTCACTGGAAGTGGCGTCTACCCAGACTTATCTTCCTTTACCGGAAGTGGCGTCTACCCTGACTTATCTTCCTTCACCGGAAGTGGCGTCTACCCTGACTTATCTTCCTTCACCGGAAGTGGCGTAAGGATGCACATGCCAAAGTTGAGTATGTGAAAAGATTGTATGACCAAGTGAAGGTGCAAATTTCAAAGAAGAATGAAAGTTATACCAAGCAAGCCCACAAGAAAAGGAAGGAAGTGGTACTTGAACCCGGTGACGATCTTGGACATTTGAGGACAAATGTTTTCCAAGAAGGAGGGAATGATGAGAATCATGAAACTGGCCAAATACAGGCTAAAGGCCCAAGTGGAGAAGGACGAAGGCCTAAGTGGAGAAGGACAAAGCCCCCGAGTGGAGAAGGATGAAGGCCCAGAGGCAGCGACACTATCAAGACAATTAATTGTTGCTGAAGGTCCAAACTAATTTGAAGGCCCAAGTTAAATATGTTTTTAGTTATAATATTTATTTATTGTAATTTTGGCCCAACCTGTTTAGAAGGCCCATATCTATTTTTATCTTTTTGTTCATATACACTATAAGTATTGGTTTTTGTTTTGAATAAAAAAACTTTTGGCATTTGACAAAATTGGGTGAGAGTTTCTCTCTGGGTTCCTTGTTGAACCAATCTTAGACTTATCAAGGTAATCCTTGTGGCGTCTACCCTGACTTATCTTCCTTCACCGGAAGTGGCATCTACCCTGATTTATCTTCCTTCATTGGAAGTGGCGTCTACCCGGACTTATCTTCCTTCACCGGAAGTGGCGTCTACCCTGACTTATCTTTCTTCACTGGAAGTGGCGTCAACCAAAAACTCTACAGCCTGTATCAAGCGATCCGCTCCTACTCAGTTTCACATCATCTGGTATCAAAGCTTCGGCTCTTGATACAGGTTCTATCCTATCCTATTATTTTTCTTTGTAATTTGTCTAGGTTCGTGTTTTGTCCTTGTTTTGTTATTTGCGTTCTTGTTTACATCTTGTTTCGTTTTTGTTTGCGTCTTGTGTTCTATTATTTGCGTTCTTGTTCTTGTTTCTTGTGTCTTTCACACTTTGTGTCCAAAAAAAATTGCAAAAAAATTTGAAAAAAAAAGTGGGTGTTTGATCTTTGAACACGAAATTGAGGCATTTAGAGGTATTTTTTTGGAAAGAAAATCGTGGATCAAATCCCCTATTCTAGATTCTCCTCTGAATTCTGAGCATTTTGATATATAGTGGGCCTCAAACGGACAACCGTAGCAAAAGTTATGAGCATTTGAAGTTTACTTGTCATATCTGTTATCTTATCTGTTATCCTATCTGTTATCTTATTTGTTATCATATCTGTTATCCAAATTAAATCTAATTTGTTATCCAAATCTGATCTATTATCCAAATTTTTTATCCAAATCAGATTTGTTATCCAAATCAAATCAAATCTAATCTGTTATCCATATCAAATCCAATCTGCTATCCAAATCAAGTCCAAGTTGTTATCCCAAATCAAATTTGTTACTCTGATAATTATATTGTCTTTCCTTTTATTTTATATTACCTTGTGTGTCTAATTCGGTCCATCTAGGAACTTAAGAGGGAACACGAGTGGTAAAAGGCAAGAGGGAATACATTACACAAAAGCCTATAATGAGAGCATCAAACACGAGCGAACTACCATCAAAGAGAGAAACACGTGAGTAGAGTGTGGTGAGGTCCTGAATTGTTTTTTTAATTACTGCAAAATTCTGTGTTCCTTAATCATGACAAGAGCTCGTGACAATGGTGGTGTATATCATCAACTGGACGGATCTCAGCGCTTATTTCTGAACGCGTGGACTACACAAATGCAACGTTTGTTGAACCGTAACAAAGAAGAGCCCTACAGACGAATAGCCAAATCTTCCCCATTTACTCTTAAACCTCTATCCCCTAGAGAAGTGTGTGATGACCAAATCAGAATGGGAGAAAAGAGAGAACAAGAGAAAGAAAATAGTGAGGCACCACAAAGGAATATGAAAAAGAAGAGTGATACACCCGAGGAAAAGAGTGATACACATAAGAGAGAGAGTGATACACATGAGAGAAAATTTAATTATTTTGCAGAGGCGAGTGAAGTGAGGAAAGTGTTACCTGCTCATGAACCACTCAATCTACAGTATTGCAAAGACAGTAAAATTTCTACTGATAATTCTAATGAGTTTACTATTTCAATTTCTCCTAGTGTTCAACCATTATTGCAGGAATTTAAAAATGTCTTTCCTAAGGAGATTCCTCATGGACTACCACCTTCAAGAGGCATAGAACATCAAGTTGATCTCCTCCCCGGAGCTCCATTGCCTAACAGGCCAACTTACAAAAGCAATCCCCAAGAGACTCAACGTAAGGATGCACATGCCAAAGTTGAGTATGTGAAAAGATTGTATGACCAAGTGAAGGTGCAAATTGCAAAGAAGAATGAAAACTATGCCAAGCAAGCCAACAAGAAAAGGAAGGAAGTGGTACTTGAACCCGGTGATGATCCTGGACATTTGAGGACAAATGTTTTCCAAGAAGGAGGAAATGATGAGAATCATGAAACTGGCCAAATACAGTCTAAAGGCCCAAGTGGAGAAGAAGGACAAAGCCCCCGAGTGGAGAAGGATGAAGGCCCAAGTGGAGAAGGATGAAGGCCCAGAGGCAGAGACACTATCAAGACTATTAATTGTTGCTGAAGGCCCAAACTAATTTGAAGGCCCAAGTTAAATAAGTGTTTAGTTATAATTTATTTCTATTGTAATTTTGGCCCAAACTGTCTAGAAGGCCCATGTCTATTTTTATCATTTTGTTCAGATACACTATAAGTATTTGTTTTTGTTTTCAATAAAGAAACTTTTGGCATTTTCATAAAATTTGGTGAGAGTTTCTCTCTGGGTTCCTTGTTGAACCAATTATCAGACTTATCAAGGTAATCCTTGTGGCGTCTATCCTGACTTATCTTCCTTCACTGGAAGTGGCGTCTACCCAGACTTATCTTCCTTCACTGGAAGTGGCGTCTACTGATATGAACCCACATGGCACAAGGGCTGACTTAGGATCGTCTAGGATTAAACCTTGATGGAAAATGCGGAAATTGATTAAGGAAAGGATGGAAAATAAGGTGGCTAATTTCGTGGGTCTTAATAAGGTGGTTCTTGGCATAAAATGGATGAATGGGATGGTAAAACGTAGGTTAAGTGGTGGCTGGACAGAAATATAGAAATGGCAATAACTGAAGCTACAGGGCTCCAAATGAGGTGATTCCAAAACGAGGTGAAAGGTCTCGTTTTGAAATTCAATTTAGGCTCAAGAATCACTTAATTTGAGTGCGTAAAATGGGAGTTATGGCCACGAGATAATTCTGGGCAGAGGTGGATTTTCTGGAATTGTGGTTTGAAAGAACAAGGGTGATGATGAAAGGAAGGAAAGAATCACTCTTTCCAGCGAGGGCAACACACAAAGGTTGTGAAAGTCCTTTGATACAGCCAAGGTGTTCTTGAATCACTCAAGAATTTAGGAGAATCACTCTCACTAAGATAAAAGAGATAAACTCTAATTTTCTGAATAAAACTCAACTTGTGTTTATTGATAAAATGGTTCAGCTTATATAGAAGCTTTACAGCAGATTTTAGTAATGACCCACTAACCTAGAATTAAAATAACTTAATGCCATTAACCTAGGGAATTAAAAAAACTTAATGGCTGAGTGTAACTGAAATTGTGGCAACCAAAAGTCACCCCCAACAGCCAACAAGTCAGCCACCATTTGGTCTCCCAAAAGGCTGATGCCTAGGTTGCTGCCAATTGGGCCCTTATTACAACTTGAACTAAACCTAACTAAAGCCCTTTTAGTTGATTAACCCAAAACATATTTTTGGTCAGCCAACTTTACAAGGATTGGGCCATTATTTAGACAAACTAAACACTCTAAAATTGAAACAAAGTGGTGTCATTTAGTCCTCCTCCATTTGGGCCATGATACAACTCACAACCTTGGACTTTTCTCCTTGAAACTTGGGCTTGTATTCAAACAGTATGGACAGCACTTGTTGAAGAGCTTCCTTGGCTTTCCTTGCTCTAGCCCTTGTCATAGGTCCTCCAAGTCCTTCAAGTGGATCCTTGCCCTTGCTCTTGGTCATGTCCTCATCATTCTCTCCCTCTTGAGAAGGATTTGTCCTCAAATCGGATTCTCCTTCTGCATCAAAAAGAGATAAATCAGAGACATTGAAGGTGGAACTAACATTATACTCACCGGGCAGCTCAACTTTGTAAGCATTGTCATTGATTCTTTCAAGCACTTGAAATGGTCCATCTCCCCTTGGTTGAAGCTTTGATTTCCTTTGTTCCGGAAACCTTTCTTTTCTCATGTGCACCCAAACCCAATCTCCGGGTTCGAAGACAACCTTCTTTCTCCCTTTGTTGGCTTGTTTAGCATAGCTTTTATTTTTCCTCTCAATTTGATCTTTGACTCTATAATGAAGCTTCTTCACATAGTCCGCCTTTGCTTGACCTTCTTTATGCTTAAAAACAGAAACATTAGGCATAGGCAAAAGATCAAGAGGAGTTAGTGGATTAAAACCATAAACAACTTCAAAAGGAGAACAATTAGTGGTGCCATGAACAGCTCTATTGTAAGCAAATTCAACATGGGGTAAACAAGCTTCCCAAGTTTTTAAGTTATTCCTCAAAACTGTCCTAAGCAAAGTTCCCAAAGTCCTATTAACAACTTCCGTTTGCCCATCGGTTTGTGGGTGACAAGTGGTTGAAAATAACAATTTAGTGCCCAACTTGCTCCACAAAGTCCTCCAAAAATGACTTAGGAACTTAGAGTCCCTATCACTAACAATGCTCCTTGGCAGACCATGGAGTCTCACAATCTCCTTGAAAAACAAATCAGCCACATAGGAAGCATCATCAACTTTTTTACATGGAATAAAATGAGCCATTTTAGAAAACCTGTCAACAACCACAAAAATGGAATCTCTACCATTGCTTGTTTTTGGCAGCCCCAAAACAAAATCCATGGATAAATCAATCCAAGGATACTCCGGAATTGGCAATGGAGTATACAATCCATGAGGCTTTACCTTAGACTTTGCCTTTTTACATACAATGCAATGTTCACAAAATTTCTGCACATCCTTTTTCATATGAGGCCAATAAAAATGTTCTTGTAATGTTTCTAGAGTCTTTTGGACCCCAAAATGCCCCATTAAACCTCCTTCATGTGCTTCACAAACAAGCAAATTTCTAGTAGAACATTTAGGCACACACAATTTGTTTTCTTTGAAAAGAAAGCCTTCATGTCTAAAGAAACCATTTTCTGAAAATTTTTCACAATTTTTAAAAATTTCTCCAAAAGTTTCATCATTTTCATACATGCTTTTCAAACATTCAAGACCAATCAATTTTGTTTCAAGCATAGAAAGTAATGCATGACGCCGAGAAAGAGCATCAGCTACAATATTACCTTTTCCCTTTTTATGTTTGATAACATAAGGGAATTGCTCTAGGAATTCCACCCACTTCGCATGCCTTTTGTTAAGCTTGCCTTGCCCCTTGATATATTTGAGGGACTCATGGTCACTATGAATGACAAATTCCTTGGGATAAAGGTAGTGTTGCCATGTTTTCAAAGCCCGTACTAAGGCATACAACTCCTTATCATAAGTTGAATAGTTAAGGGTAGGACCACTTAACTTTTCACTAAAATAAGCAATTGGATGGCCTTCTTGCATCAACACACCGTATAACTCCTTAAAATTTTATTTATGTGCTTGTATCTCTTTAATTATAGTTGTCTTTATTTTATGCAGATTTCTTAAATTAGCTTTTGCTTAAGAACATTGAAAGCTTCTTCTTGTTTCTCTCCCCATTTGAAACCAACATTTTTCTTGAGCACTTCATTGATCCAGTTTCGAAAGAAGGATGCAGAAAGTATTTTAGGGCTATAATTAGTAGCAGAATTACTATATTAATTAATTGAAGACTTAAACACATTTTGATATGTGTAATTTAATGTTCTTTTCATTTTTGTCTTTCAAAAAATTATTTTAAACGTTACAAAATGTGTTTATTTTATTTTTCATCTTTTAAAGTATTTTAGATAAAAATACTTTAAACAGAAAAAATACTTTGAACAGTGAAATAAGTTTTATTTAAAATACTTTAAGTATGAAAAAAATTGTAAGTACTAAAATAAAAAAAAATATAGGGATGAAAATAAAAAAAAATACTGAATTGTAGAGATCAAAAGCCTTAATTAAAATCTAAACAAAATTATTAAAATAAAAACAAAATAAATTAGAAAATGAAGAGGCGAGTAGAGAGAAGAATGGACAATTAAATTAAAGGCTCAGTAACCTCAGGACTTATGAACAGTTCTCACCCATATTATTAGTGTTATTTATCACCCGTGTCCTAACTTAGCCTATAAATATTATCCCTAATTCCTTAGTTCTTCAAACTTAAATTATAAAATAAAAACAAAATAAATTAGAAAATGAAGAGGCGAGTAGAGAGAAGAATGGACAATTAAATTAAAGGCTCAGTAACCTCAGGACTTATGAACAGTTCTCACCCATATTATTAGTCTTATTTATCACCCGTGTCCTAACTTAGCCTATAAATATTATCCCTAATTCCTTAGTTCTTCAAACTTTTCACTAAAATAAGCAATTGGATGGCCTTCTTGCATCAACACAGCCCCAATCCCAACATTTGAAGCATCCAATAAGCAATTGGATGGCCTTCGTCTATTAGGAAATGTTCGATCGGCGTCATACGGTGACGTTTCTTTTTTAAACCTTGATCGGATATATTTCCTGGCCGACGTTGGCTAACATTTTTTTCGATCCGTATCGGTGAATCATGTTTTTTTGCCGAGTTGGCTAATGTTTTCCTTGCAAGGCAAATGAAAATATGCCGGTCTCGGCCGAATCACAATTTCGGGGGACCTGGAACGAAAAAACCTAGACGACAAACATTGAAATTTTTATGGCAACACCAAACAAAATAGAATCCTCTACCGTTAAAAAATAGTATCGGCAAGCGATTGTAATAGAAATTGCGCAATGTCGGCTGAAAAATTTCAGTCGCGGATTTACAACCGCCGATGTCGGCTATTGTGTCTTCTATTCAATCCCTGAATAATATTTGGATGATGTCTATTAGGAAATGTTCGATCGGCGTCATCCGGTGATGCTTCTTTTTAAAACCTTGATCGGACACTTTTCCTGACCGACGTCGGCTAACATTTTTTTCGATCAGTATTGGTGAATCATGTTTTTTTGCCGAGTTGGCTAATGTTTTCCTTGTAGAGCAAATGAAAATATGCCAGTGTTGGCCGAATCACAATTTCGGTTGAGCTCGAACTAAAAAACCTAGCCGACAAACATTGAAAGTTTTAAGGCAACACCGAACAAATTAGAATCCTCTATCGTTAAAAAATAGTATCGGTCAGCGTTTGTAAAAGAAATTGTGCAATGTCCGCAGAAATATATCTGTCGCGGCTTTACAACGGCCGATGTCGGCTGTTGTATTTTCTATTCAATCCCTGAATAATTTTTTGATGATGTCTATTAGGAAATGATCGATCGGCGTCATCCGGTGATGCTTCTTTTTTAAACCTTGGTCGGACATGTTTCCTGGCCGACGTCGCCTAAAATTTCTTTCCATATGTATCGGTGAATCATGTTTTTTTGCCGAGTTGGCTAATGTTTTCCTTGCCAAGCAAATGAAAACATGCCGGTGTCGGCCGAATCACAATTTCGGTTGAGGGCGAACTAAAAAACCTAGCCGACAAACATTGAAATTTTTACGGCAACACTGAACAAATTAGAATCCTCTATCGTTAAAAAATAGTATCGGTCAGCGTTTGTAAAAGAAATTGCGCAATGTCGGCAGAAAAATATCTGTCGCGGCTTTACAACGGCTGATGTCGGCTGTTGTATTTTCTATTCAATCCCTGAATAATATTCGGATGATGTCTATTAGGAAATGTTCGATCGGCGTCATCCGATGATGCTTGTTTTTTAAACCTTGATCGGACATGTTTCCTGGTCGACGTCAGCTAACATTTTTTTCGATCCGTATCGGTGATTCATGTTTTTTTGCCGAGTTGGCTAATGTTTTCCTTGCAAGGCAAATGAAAACAAGCCGGTGTTGGCCGAATCACAATTTCGGTTGACCTCGAACGAAAAAACCTAGCCGACAAACATTGAAATTTTTACTGCAACACCGAACAAATTAGAATCCTCTATCGTTAAAAAATAGTATCGGCCAGCGTTTGTAAAAGAAATTGCGCAATGTCGGCTGAAAAAATTAAGTCGCGGATTTTCAACCGCCGATGTCGGCTATTGTGTCCTCTATTCAATCCCTGAATAATATTTGGATAATGTCTATTAGGAAATGTTCGATCGGCGTCATACGGTGACGCTTCTTTTTTAAACCTTGATCGGACATATTTCCTGGCCGACGTCGGCTATCATTTTTTTCGATCCATATCGGTGAATCATGTTTTTTTGCCGAGTTGGCTAATGTTTTCCTTGCAAGGCAAATGAAAACATGCCGGTCTCGGCGGAACCACAACTTCGGTTGAGCTCGAACGAAAAAATCTAGCCCAAAAACTTTGAAATTTTTACGGCAACACCGAAAAAAATAGAATCCTCTACCGTTAAAAAATATTATCGGCCAGCGTTTACAAGCTGGTGTCGGCCGAATCACAATTTCGGTTGAGCTCGAACGAAAAAACCTAGCCGACAAACATTGAAAATTTTACGGCAACACCGAACAAATTAGAATCCTCTATCATTAAAAACAAGTATCGGCCAGCGTTTGTAAAAGAAATTGCGCAATGTCGGCTTAAAAAATTCAGTCGCGGATTTTCAACCGCCGTTGTCGGCTATTGTGTCCTCTATTCAATCCCTGAATAATATTTGGATGATGTCTATTAGGAAATGTTCGATCGGCGTCATACGGTGACGTTTCTTTTTTAAACCTTGATCGGATATATTTCCTGGCAGACGTTGGCTAACATTTTTTTCGATCCGTATCGGTGAATCATGTGTTTTTGCCGAGTTGGCTAATGTTTTCCTTGCAAGGCAAATGAAAATATGCTGGTCTCGGCCGAATCACAATTTCGGGGGAACTGGAACGAAAAAACCTAGACGACAAGCATTGAAATTTTTATGGTAACACCGAACATAATAGAATCCTCTACCGTTAAAAAATAGTATCGGCCAGAGATTGTAATAGAAATTGCGCAATGTCGGCTGAAAAATTTCAGTCGCGGATTCACAACCGCCGATGTCGGCTATTGTGTCTTCTATTCAATCCCTGAATAATATTTGGATGATGTCTATTAGGAAATTTTCGATCGGCGTCATCCGGTGATTCTTCTTTTTTAAACCTTGGTCGGACATGTTTCCTGGCCGACGTGGCTAACATTTTTTTCGATATGTATCGGTGAATCATGTTTTTTTGTCGAGTTGGCTAATGTTTTCCTTGCCAAGCAAATGAAAACATGCCGCTGTCGGCCGAATCACAATTTCGGTTGAGCTTGAACTAAAAAACCAAGCCGACAAACATTGAAATTTTTACGGCAACACCGAACAAATTAGAATCCTCTATCGTTAAAAAACAGTATCGGTCAGCGTTTGTAAAAGAAATTGCGCAATGTCGGCAGAAAAATATCTGTCGCGGCTTTACAATCGCCGATGTCGGCTATTGTATCTTCTATTCAATCCCTGAATAATATTTGGATGATGTCTATTAGGATATGTTCGATCTGCGTCATCCGGTGATGCTTGTTTTTTAAACCTTGATCGGACATGTTTCCTGGCCGACGTCGGCTAACATTTTTTTCGATCCGTATCTGTGAATCATGTTTTTTTGCCGAGTTGGCTAATGTTTTCCTTGCAAGGCAAATGAAAACATGCCGGTCTCGGCGGAACCACAACTTCAGTTGAGCTCGAACGAAAAAACATAGCCGAAAAACATTGAAATTTTTACCGCAACACCGAACAAAATAGAATCCTCTATCGTTAAAAAATAGTATCGGTCAGCGTTTGTAAAAGAAATTGCGCAATGTCGGCAGAAAAATATCAGTCGCAGATTTACAACCGCCGATGTCGGCTATTATATCTTCTATTCAATCCCTGAATAATATTTGGATGATATCTATTAGGAAATGTTCGATCGGCGTCATCCGGTGATGCTTCTTTTTTAAACCTTGATCGGACGCTTTTCCAGGCCGACGTCGGCTAACATTTTTTTCGATCAGTATCGGTGAATCATGTTTTTTTGCAGAGTTGGCTAATGTTTTCCTTGCCAAGCAAATGAAAACATGCCGGTGTCGGCTGAATCACAATTTCGGTTGAGGTCGAACTAAAAAACCTAGCCGACAAACATTGAAATTTTTACGGCAACACCGAACAAATTAGAATCCTCTATCGTTAAAAAGTAGTATCGGTCAGCGTTTGTAAAAGAAATTGCGCAATGTCGGCAGAAAAATATCTGTCACAGCTTTACAACGGCCGATGTAGGCTGTTGTATTTTCTATTCAATCCCTTAATAATATTTGGATGATATCTATTAGGAAATGTTCGATCGGCGTCATCCGGTGATGCATGCTTCTTTTTTAAACCTTGATCGGACATGTTTCCTGGCCTACGTGATGAGAATCATGAAACTGGCCTAATACAGGCTAAAGGCCCAAGTGGAGAAGGACGAAGGCCCAAGTGGAGAAGGACAAAGCCCCCGAGTGGAGAAGGATGAAGGCCCAAGTGGAGAAGGATGAAGGCCCAGAGGCAGAGACACTATTAAGACTATTAATTGTTGCTGAAGGCCCAAACTAATTTGAAGGCTCAAGTTAAATAAGTTTTTAGTTATAATTTATTTTTATTCTAATTTTGGCCCAAACTGTTTAGAAGGCCCATGTCTATTTTTATCTTTTTGTTCAGCTACACTATAAGTATTGGTTTTTGTTTTGAATAAAAGAAACTTTTGGCATTTTCATAAAATGGGGTGAGAGTTTCTCTCTGATGAGAATCATGAAACTGGCCAAATACAGGCTAAAGGCCCAAGTGGAGAAGAACGAAGGCCCAAGTGGAGAAGGACAAAGCCCCCGAGTGGAGAAGGATGAAGGCCCAAGTGGAGAAGGATGAAGGCCCAGAGGCAGAGACACTATCAAGACTATTAATTGTTGCTGAAGGCCCAAGTTAAATATATTTTTTAGTTATAATTTTTATTTATTGTAATTTTGGCCCAAACTATTTAGAAGGCCCATGTCTATTTTTATCTTTTAGTTCAGATACACTATAAGTATTGGTTTTTGTTTTGAATAAAAAAAACTTTTGGCATTTTCATAAAATTGGGTGAGAGTTTCTCTCTGGGTTCCTTGTTGAACCAATTATCAGACTTATCAAGGTAATCCTTGTGGCGTCTACCCTGACTTATCTTCCTTCACTGGAAGTGGCGTCTACCTTGACTTATCTTCCTTCACTGGAAGTGGCGTCTACCCAGACTTATCTTCCTTCACCGGAAGTGGCGTCTACCCAGACTTATCTTCCTTTACCGGAAGTGGCGTCTACCCCGACTTATCTTCCTTCACCGGAAATGGCATCTACCCTGACTTATCTTCCTTAACCGGAAGTGGCGTCTACCCTGACTTATCTTCCTTCACCGGAAGTGGCGTCATCCAAATCTTCGTAGCCTGTATCAAACGATCCGCTCCTACTCAGGTTCACATCATCTGGTATCAGAGCTTCGGCTCTTGATACAGGTTCTATCTTATCCTATTATTTTTCTTTGTAATTTGTCCTGGTTCGTGTTTTGTCCTTGTTCTGTTATTTGTTTTTCTTGTTTGCGTCTTGTTGCGTTCTTGTTTGTGTCTTTGTTTCGTTCTTGTTCTTGTCACGTTTGTGTTCTTGTTGTTGTTCTTGTTTCTAGTGTCTTTCAGACTTTGTGTCATAAAAAAAAATTGTTTGGGTTCTGTTTCAAGTAAAAAAAAAAAAGTTGCAGAAATTTTGAAAAAAAAAACGAGAAGAAAAGAAGAAAGAGAAAAAAGAGAAAGTGGGTGTTTGATCTTTGAACACGAAATTGAGGCAGTTAGAGGCTTTTTTTTGGCAGAAAATCGTGTACCAAATCCCCTTATCTAGATTCTCCTCTGAATTCTGAGCGTTTTGATATATAGTGGGCCTCAAACGGACAACCGTAGCAAAAGTTATGAGCATTTGAAGTTTACTTGTCATATCTGTTATCTTATCTGTTATCCTATCTGTTATCTTATTTGTTATCATATATGTTATCCAAATTAAATCTAATTTGTTATCCAAATCTGATCTATTATCCAAATCAAATCAAATCAGATTTGTTATCCAAATCTAATCTGTTATCCAAATCAAATCCAATTTGCTATCCAAATCAAGTCCAAGTTGTTATCCCAAATCAAATTTGTTACTCTGATAATTATATTGTCTTTCCTTTTATTTTATATTACCTTGTGTGTCTAATTCGATCCATCCAGGAACTTAAGAGGGAGTGAGTGGTAAAAGGCAAGAGTGAAAACATCACACAAAAGCCTATATTGAGAGCATCAAACACGAGTGAACTACCATTAAAGAGAGAAACACGTGAGTAGAGTG
Organism: Glycine max; assembly: GCF_000004515.6. Lineage (NCBI taxonomy): Eukaryota > Viridiplantae > Streptophyta > Magnoliopsida > Fabales > Fabaceae > Glycine > Glycine max. Next base: position 51,947 of record NW_024464742.1, read on the forward strand.
TGGTGAGGTCCTGAATTTTTTTTAATTTACTGCAAAATTCTTTGTTCCTTAATCATGGCAAGAGCTGGTGACAATGGTGGTGTATATCATCAACTGGACGAATCTCAACGCTTATTTTTGGACGCGTGGACTACACAAATGCAACGTTTGTTGAACCGTAACAAAGAAAAGCCCTACAGACGAATAGCCAAATCTTCCTCATTTACTCTTAAACCTCTATCCCCTAGAGAAGTGTGTGATGACCAAATCAGAATGGGAGAAAAGAGAGAACAAGAGAAAGAAAATAGTGAGGCACCACAAAGGAATATGAAAAAGAAGAGTGATACACCCGAGGAAAAGAGTGATACACATAAGAGAGAGAGTGATACACATGAGAGAAAATTTAATTATTTTGCAGAGGCGAGTGAAGTGAGGAAAGTGTTACCTGCTCATGAACCACTCAATCTACAGTATTGCAAAGACAGAAAAATTTCTACTGATAATTCTAAGGAGTTTACTATTTCTATTTCTCCTAGTGTTCAACCATTATTGCAGGAATTTAAAAATGTCTTTCCTAAGGAGATTCCTCATGGACTACCACCTTCAAGAGGAATAGAACATCAAGTTGATCTCCTCCCCGGAGCTTCATTGCCTTACAGGCCAACTTACAAAAGCAATCCCCAAGAGACTCAACGTAAGGATGCACATGCCAAAGTTGAGTATGTGAAAAGATTGTATGACCAAGTGAAGGTGCAAATTGCAAAGAAGAATGAAAGCTATGTCAAGCAAGCCCACAAGAAAAGGAAGGAAGTGGTACTTGAACACGGTGATGATCCTGAACATTTGAGGACAAATGTTTTCCAAGAATGAGGGAATGATGAGAATCATGAAACTGGCCAAATACAGGCTAAAGGCCCAAGTGGAGAAGAACGAAGGCCCAAGTGGAGAAGGACAAAGCCCCCGAGTGGAGAAGGATGAAGGCCCAAGTGGAGAAGGATGAAGGCCCAGAGGCAGAGACACTATCAAGACTATTAATTGTTGCTGAAGGCCCAAGTTAAATATATTTTTTAGTTATAATTTTTATTTATTGTAATTTTGGCTCAAACTATTTAGAAGGCCCATGTCTATTTTTATCTTTTAGTTCAGATACACTATAAGTATTGGTTTTTGTTTTGAATAAAAAAAACTTTTGGCATTTGATAAAATTTGGTGAGAGTTTCTCTCTGGGTTCCTTGTTGAACCAATTATCAGACTTATCAAGGTAATCCTTGTGGCGTCTACCTTGACTTATCTTCCTTCACTGGAAGTGGCGTCTACCCGGACTTATCTTCCTTCACCGGAAGTGGCGTCTACCCTGACTTATCTTCCTTCACCGGAAGTGGCGTCATCCAAATATCCGTAGCCTGTATCAAGCGATCCGCCCCGTAAGGTTCACATCACTCTCTGGGTTCCTTGTTGAACCAATTATCAGACTTATCAAGGTAATCCTTGTGGCGTCTACCCAGACTTATCTTCCTTCACCGGAAGTGGCGTCTACCATGACTTATCTTCCTTCACTGGAAGTGGCGTCATCCAAACCTTTGTAGCCTGTATCAAACAATCCGCTCCTACTCAGGTTCACATCATCTGGTATCAGAGCTTCGGCTCTTGATACAGGTTCTATCCTATCCTATTATTTTTCTTTGTAATTTGTCCAGGTTCGTGTTTTGTCCTTGTTCTGTTATTTGCGTTTTTGTTTACGACTTGTTTGGTTCTTGTTTGCGTCTTGTGTTCTGTTATTTGCGTTTTGTTTACATCTTGTTTCGTTCTTGTTTGCGTCTTGTGTTCTGTTATTTGCGTTCTTGTTTACATCTTGTTTCGTTCTTGTTCTTGTTCTTGTTTCTCGTGTCTTTCACACTTTGTGTCAAAAAAAAGTTGCAAAAATTTTGAAGAAAAAAAAAGTGGGTGTTTGATCTTTGAACACGAAATTGAGGCATTTAGAGGTGTTTTTTTTGAAAGAAAATCGTGGAACAAATCCCCTTATCTAGATTCTCCTCTGAATTCTGAGCGTTTTGATATATAGTGGGCCTCAAACAGACAACCGTAGCAAAAGTTATGAGCATTTGAAGTTTACTTGTCATATCTGTTATCTTATCTGTTATCCTATCTATTATCTTATTTGTTATCATATCTGTTATCCAAATTAAATCTAATTTGTTATCCAAATCTGATCTATTATCCAAATCAAATCAAATCAAAAAAATTTATCCAAATCAGATTTGTTATCCAAATCTAATCTGTTATCCAAATCAAATCCAATCTGCTATCCAAATCAAGTCCAAGTTGTTATCCCAAATCAAATCTGTTACTCTGATAATTATATTGTCTTTCCTTTTATTTTATATTACCTTGTGTGTCTAATTCGGTCCATCCAGGAACTTAAGAGGGAGTGAGTGGTAAAAGGCAAGAGTGAAAACATCACACAAAAGCCTATATTGAGAGCATCAAACACGAGTGAACTACCATCAAACAGAGAAACACGTGAGTAGAGTGTGGTGAGGTCCTGAATTTTTTTTAATTTACTGCAAAATTCTTTGTTCCTTAATCATGGCAAGAGCTGGTGACAATGGTGGTGTATATCATCAACTGGACGAATCTCAACGCTTATTTCTGGACGCGTGGACTACACAAATGCAACGTTTGTTGAACCGTAACAAAGAAGAGCCCTACAGACAAATAGCCAAATCTTCCTCATTTACTCTTAAACCTCTATCCCCTAGAGAAGTGTGTGATGACCAAATCAGAATGGGAGAAAAGAGAGAACAAGAGAAAGAAAATAGTGAGGCACCACAAAGGAATATGAAAAAGAAGAGTGATACACCCGAGGAAAAGAGTGATACACATAAGAGAGAGAGTGATACACATGAGAGAAAATTTAATTATTTTGCAGAGGCGAGTGAAGTGAGGAAAGTGTTACCTGCTCATGAACCACTCAATCTACAGTATTGCAAAGACAGAAAAATTTCTACTGATAATTCTAAGGAGTTTACTATTTCTATTTCTCCTAGTGTTCAACCATTATTGCAGGAATTTAAAAATGTCTTTCCTAAGGAGATTCCTCATGGACTACCACCTTCAAGAGGAATAGAACATCAAGTTGATCTCCTCCCCGGAGCTTCATTGCCTTACAGGCCAACTTACAAAAGCAATCCCCAAGAGACTCAACGAAAGGATGCACATGCCAAAGTTGAGTATGTGAAAAGATTGTATGACCAAGTGAAGGTGCAAATTGCAAAGAAGAATGAAAACTATGCCAAGCAAGCCAACAAGAAAAGGAAGGAAGTGGTACTTGAACCCGGTGATGATCCTGGACATTTGAGGACAAATGTTTTCCAAGAAGGAGGGAATGATGAGAATCATGAAACTGGCCTAATACAGGCTAAAGGCCCAAGTGGAGAAGGACGAAGGCCCAAGTGGAGAAGGACAAAGCCCCCGAGTGGAGAAGGATGAAGGCCCAAGTGGAGAAGGATGAAGGCCCAGAGGCAGAGACACTATTAAGACTATTAATTGTTGCTGAAGGCCCAAACTAATTTGAAGGCTCAAGTTAAATAAGTTTTTAGTTATAATTTATTTTTATTCTAATTTTGGCCCAAACTGTTTAGAAGGCCCATGTCTATTTTTATCTTTTTGTTCAGCTACACTATAAGTATTGGTTTTTGTTTTGAATAAAAGAAACTTTTGGCATTTTCATAAAATGGGGTGAGAGTTTCTCTCTGGGTTCCTTGTTGAACCAATTATCAGACTTATCAAGGTAATCCTTGTGGCGTCTACCCAGACTTATCTTCCTTCACCGGAAGTGGCGTCTACCCAGACTTATCTTCCTTCACCGGAAGTGGCGTCTACCCGGACTTATCTTCCTTCACCGGAAGTGGCGTCTACCCTGACTTATCTTCCTTCACTAGAAGTGGCGTCATCCAAATATCCGTAGCCTGTATCAAGCGATCCGCCCCGTAAGGTTCACATCACTACGTCAGCTAACATTTTTTTCGATCAGTATCGGTGAATCATGTTTTTTTGCTGAGTTGGCTAATGTTTTCCTTGCCAAGCAAATGAAAACATGCCGGTGTCGGCCGAATCACAATTTCGGTTGAGCTGGAACGAAGAAACCTAGACGACACATTGAAATTTTTACGGCAACACCAAACAAAATAGAATCCTCAACCATTAAAAAATAGTATCGGCCAGCGTTTGTATAAGAAATTGCGCAATGTCGGCAGAAAAATATCAGTCGCGGATTTACAACCGCCTATGTCGGCTATTGTATCTTCTATTCAATCCCTGAATAATATTTGGATGATATCTATTAGGAAATGTTCGATCGGCGTCATCCGGTGATGCTTCTTTTTTAAACCTTGATCGGACAATTTTCCTGGCCGACGTCGGCTAACATTTTTTTCTATCAGTATCGGTGAATCATGTTTTTTTGCCGAGTTGGCTAATGTTTTCCTATCCAAGCATATGAAAACATGCCGGTGTCGGCCGAATCACAATTTCGGTTGATCTCAAACTAAAAAACCTAGCCGACAAACATTGAAATTTTTACGGCAACACCGAACAAATTAGAATCCTATATCGTTAAAAAATAGTATCAGTCAGCGTTTGTAAAAGAAATTGCGCAATGTCGGCAGAAAAATATCTGTCGCGGCTTTACAACGGCCGATGTCGGCTGTTGTATTTTCTATTCAATCCCTGAATAATATTTGGATAATGTCTATTAGGAAATGTTCGATCGACGTCATTCGGTGATGCTTGATTTTTAAACCTTGATCGGACATGTTTCCTGGCCGACGTCGGCTAACATTTTTTTCGATCCGTATCTGTGAATCATGTTTTTTTGCCGAGTTGGCTAATGTTTTCCTTGCCAAGCAAATGAAAACATGCCGGTTTTCGCCGAATCACAATTTCGGTTGAGCTGGAACGAAAAAACCTAGACGACAAACTTTGAAATTTTTAGGGGAACAACGAACAAAATAGAATCCTCTACCGTTAAAAAATAATATCGGCCAGCGTTTGTAAAAGAAATTGCGCAATGTCGGCTGAAAAATATCAGTCGCGGCTTTACAACGGCCGATGTCGGCTATTCTATTTTCTATTCAATCCCTGAACAATATTTGGATGATGTATTTTAGGAAATGTTCGATCGGCGTCATCCGATGATGCTTCTTTTTTAAAACCTTGGTCGGATAGTTTTCCTGGCCGACGTCGGCTAACATTTTTTTCGATCCGTATCGGTGAATTATGTTTTTTTGCGGAGTTTGCTAATGTTTTCCTTGCAAGGCAAATGAAAACATGCCGGTCTCGGCGGAACCACAACTTCGGTTGAGCTCGAACAAAAAAACCTAGCCGAAAAACATTGAAATTTTTACGGCAACACTGAACAAAATAGAATCCTCTACCGTTAAAAAATAGTATCGGCCAGCGTTTGTAAAAGAAATTGCGCAATGTCGGCTGAAAAATATCAGTCGCGGATTTACAACCGCCGATGCCGGCTATTGTGTCGTCTATTTAATCCTTGAATAATATTTGGATGATGTCTATTAGGAAATGTTCGATCGGCGTCATACGGTGACGCTTCTTATTTAAACCTTGATCGGACATGTTTCCTGGCCTACGTCGGCTAACATGTTTATCGATCCGTATCGGTTAATCATGTTTTTTTGCCGAGTTGGCTAATGTTATCCTTGCAAGGCAAATGAGAACATGCCGGTGTCGGCCGAATCACAATTTCGTTTGAGCTCGAACTAAAAAACCTAGCCGACAAACATTGAAATTTTTACGGCAATACCGAACAAAATAGAATCCTCTACCGTTAAAAAATAGTATCGGCCAGCGTTTGTAAAGGAAATTGCGCAATGTCGGCAGAAAAATATCAGTCGCCTCTTTACAACGGCCGATGTCGGCTATTGTATTTTCTATTAAATCCCTGAATAATATTTGGATGATGTCTATTAGGAAATGTTCGATCGGCGTCATCCGGTGATGCTTCTTTTTTTAACCTTGATCGTACATGTTTCCTGGCCGACGTCGGCTAACATTTTTTTCGATCAGTATCGGTGAATCATGTTTTTTTGCCGAGTTGGCTAATGTTTTCCTTTCCAAGCATATGAAAACATGCCGGTGTCGACCGAATCACAATTTCGGTTGAGCTGGAACTAAAAAACCTAGCCGACAAACATTGAAATTTTTACGGCAACACCGAACTAATTAGAATCCTCTACCGTTAAAAAATAGTATTAGTCAGCATTTGTAAACGAAATTGCACAATGTCGGCAGAAAAATATCAGTCGCCTCTTTACAACGGCCGATGTCGGCTATTGTATCTTCTATTCAATCCCTGAATAATATTTGAATGATGTCTATTAGGAAATGTTCGATCGGCGTCATCCGGTGATGCTTTTTTTTAAACCTTGATCGGACATGTTTCCTGGCCGACGTCGGCTAACATTTTTTTCGATCAGTATCGGTGAATCATGTTTTTTGGCCGAGTTGGCTAATGTTTTCATTTCCAAGAATATGAAAACATGCCGGTGTCGGCCGAATCACAATTTCGGTTGAGCTCGAACTAAAAAACCTAGCCGACAAACATTGAAATTTTTACGGCAACACCGAACTAATTAGAATCCTCTACCGTTAAAAAATAGTATTAGTCAGCATTTGTAAACGAAATTGTGCAATGTCGGCAGAAAAATATCAGTCGCCTCTTTACAACGGCCGATGTCGGCTATTGTATCTTCTATTCAATCCCTGAATAATATTTGAATGATGTCTATTAGGAAATGTTCGATCGGCGTCATCCGGTGATGCTTTTTTTTAAACCTTGATCGGACATGTTTCCTGGCCGACGTCGGCTAACATTTTTTTCGATCAGTATCGGTGACTCATGTTTTTTTGCCGAGTTGGCTAATGTTTTCATTTCCAAGAATATGAAAACATGCCGGTGTCGGCCGAATCACAATTTCGGTTGAGCTGGATCGAAAAAACGTAGACGACAAACATTGAAATTTTTACGGCTACACCGAACAAAATAGAATCCTCTACCGTTAAAAAATAGTATCGGCCAGCATTTGTAAAAGAAATTGCGCAATGTCGGCAGAAAAATATCAGTCGCGGATTTACAACCGCCGATGTCGGCTATTGTATCTTCTATTCAATCCCTGAAAAATATTTGGATGATGTCTTTTAGGAAATGTTCGATCGGCGTCATCCGGTGATGCTTCTTTTTTAAACCTTGATCGGACATGTTTCCTGGCCGACGTCGGCTAACATTTTTTACGATCAGTATCGGTGAATCATGTTTTTTTGCCGAGTTGGCTAATGTTTTCCTTTCCAAGCATATGAAAACATGCCGGTGTCGGCTGAATCACAATTTCGGTTGAGCTCGAACTAAAAAACCTAGCCGACATACATTGAAATTTTTACGGCAACACCGAACAAAATAGAATCCTCTACCGTTAAAAAATAGTATCGGCCAGCGTTTGTAAAAGAAATTGCGCAATGTCGGCAGAAAAATATCAGTCGCCTCTTTACAACGGCCGATGTCGGCTATTGTATTTTCTATTAAATCCCTGAATAATATTTGGATGATGTCTATTAGGAAATGTTCGATCGGCGTCATCCGGTGATGCTTCTTTTTTTAACCTTGATCGGACATGTTTCCTGGCCGACGTCGGCTAACATTTTTTTCGATCAGTATCGGTGAATCATGTTTTTTTGCCGAGTTGGCTAATGTTTTCCTTTCCAAGCATATGAAAACATGCCGGTGTCGACCGAATCACAATTTCGGTTGAGCTGGAACTAAAAAACCTAGCCGACAAACATTGAAATTTTTACGGCAACACCGAACTAATTAGAATCCTCTACCGTTAAAAAATAGTATTAGTCAGCATTTGTAAACGAAATTGCACAATGTCGGCAGAAAAATATCAGTCGCCTCTTTACAACGGCCGATGTCGGCTATTGTATCTTCTATTCAATCCCTGAATAATATTTGAATGATGTCTATTAGGAAATGTTCGATCGGCGTCATCCGGTGATGCTTTTTTTTAAACCTTGATCGGACATGTTTCCTGGCCGACGTCGGCTAACATTTTTTTCGATCAGTATCGGTGAATCATGTTTTTTGGCCGAGTTGGCTAATGTTTTCATTTCCAAGAATATGAAAACATGCCGGTGTCGGCCGAATCACAATTTCGGTTGAGCTCGAACTAAAAAACCTAGCCGACAAACATTGAAATTTTTACGGCAACACCGAACAAATTAGAATCCTCTATCGTTAAAAAATAGTATCAGTCAGCGTTTGTAAAAGAAATTGCGCAATGTCGGCAGAAAAATATCAGTCGCGGCTTAACAACGGCCGATGTCGGCTATTCTATTTTCTATTCAATCCCTGAATAATATTTGGATGATGTCTATTAGGAAATGTTCGATCGGCGTCATCCGATGATGCTTCTTTTTTAAACCTTGGTCGGATAGTTTTCCTGGCCGACGTCGGCTAACATTTTTTTTTATCAGTATCGGTGAATCATGTTGTTTTGCCGAGTTGGCTAATGTTTTCCTTGCCAAGCAAATGAGACCATGCCAGTGTCGGCCGAATCACAATTTCGGTTGAGCTGGAACGACAAAAAGTAGACGACAAACATTGAAATTTTTACGGCAACACCGAACTAATTAGAATCTTCCACCATTAAAAAATAGTATTAGTCAGCGTTTGTAAACGAAATTGCGCAATGTCGGCAGAAAAATATCAGTTGCGGATTTACAACCGCCGATGTCGGCTATTGTATCTTCTATTCAATCCCTGAATAATATTTGGATGATGTCTTTTAGGAAATGTTCGATCGGCGTCATCCGGTGATGCTTCTTTTTTAAACCTTGATCGGACATGTTTCCTGGCCGACGTCGGCTAACATTTTTTTCGATCAGTATCGGTGAATCATGTTTTTTTGCCGAGTTGGCTAATGTTTTCCTTTCCAAGCAAATGAGAACATGCCGGTGTCGGCCGAAAAACAAATTCGGTTGAGCTGGAACGAAAAAACGTAGACGACAAACATTGAAATTTTTACGGCAACACCGAACAAAATAGAATCCTCTACCATTAAAAAATAGTATCGGCCAGCCTTTGTATAAGAAATTGCGCAATGTCGGCAGAAAAATATCAGTCGCGGATTTACAACCGCCGATGTCGGCTATTGTATCTTCTATTCAATCCCTGAATAATATTTGGATGATGTCTTTTAGGAAATGTTCGATCG
>NW_024464742.1:61315-67322 GCF_000004515.6 Glycine max
CGTCGGCTAACATTTTTTTCGATCAGTATCACTGAATCATGTTTTTTTGCCGAGTTGGCTAATGTTTTCCTTTCCAAGCATATGAAAACATGCCGGTGTCGGCCGAATCACAATTTCGGTCGAGCTCGAACTAAAAAACCTAGCCGACAAACATTGAAATTTTTACGGCAACACCGAACAAATTAGAATCCTCTATCGTTAAAAAATAGTATCAGTCAGCGTTTGTAAAAGAAATTGCGCAATGTCGGCAGAAAAATATCAGTCGCGGCTTAACAACGGCCGATGTCGGCTATTCTATTTTCTATTCAATCCTGAATAATATTTGGATGATGTCTTTTAGGAAATGTTCGATCGGCGTCATCCGGTGATGCTTCTTTTTTAAACCTTGATCGGACATGTTTCCTGGCCGACGTCGGCTAACATTTTTTTCGATCAGTATCGGTGAATCATGTTTTTTTGCCGAGTTGGCTAATGTTTTCCTTTCCAAGCATATGAAAACATGCCGGTGTCGACCGAATCACAATTTCGGTTGAGCTCGAACTAAAAAACCTAGCCGACAAACATTGAAATTTTTACGGCAACACCGAACAAAATAGAATCCTCTACCGTTAAAAAATAGTATCGGCCAGCATTTGTAAAAGAAATTGCGCAATCTCGGGAGAAAAATATCAGTCGCCTCTTTACAACGGCCGATGTCGGCTATTGTATTTTCTATTAAATCCCTGAATAATATTTGGATGATGTCTATTAGGAAATGTTTGATCGGCGTCATCCGGTGATGCTTCTTTTTTAAGCCTTGATCGGACATGTTTCGTGGCCGACGTCGGCTAACATTTTTTACGATCAGTATCGGTGAATCATGTTTTTTTGCCGAGTTGGCTAATGTTTTCCTTTCCAAGCATATGAAAACCTGCCGGTGTCGCCCGAATCACAATTTCGGTTGAGGACGAACTAAAAAACCTAGCCGACAAACATTGAAATTTTAACGGCAACACTGAACAAATTAGAATCCTCTATCGTTAAAAAATAGTATCGGTCAGCGTTTGTAAAAGAAATTTCGCAATGTCGGCTGAAAAATATCAGTCGTGGATTTACAACCGCCGACGTCGGCTATTGTATCTTCCATTCAATCCCTGAATAATATTTGGATGATGTCTATTAGGAAATGTTCGATCGGCGTCATCCGGTGATGCTTCTTATTTAAAACTTGATCGGATATTTTTCCTGGCCGACGTCGGCTAACATTTTTTTCGATCAGTATCGCTGAATCATGTTTTTTTTGCCGAATTGGCTAATGTTTTCCTTGCCAAGCAAATGAGACCATGCCAGTGTCGGCCGAATCACAATTTCGGTTGAGCTGGAACGACAAAACGTAGACGACAAACATTGAAATTTTTACGGCAACACCGAACAAAATAGAATCCTCTACCGTTAAAAAATAGTATCGGCCAGCGTTTGTAAAAGAAATTGCGCAATGTCGGCAGAAAAATATCAGTCGCCTCTTTACAATGGCCGATGTCGGCTATTGTATTTTCTATTAAATCCCTGAATAATATTTGGATGATGTCTATTAGGAAATGTTCGATCGGCGTCATCCGGTGATGCTTCTTTTTTTAACCTTGATCGGACATGTTTCCTGGCCGACGTCGGCTAACATTTTTTTCGATCAGTATCGGTGAATCATGTTTTTTTGCCGAGTTGGCTAATGTTTTCCTTTCCAAGCATATGAATACCACCGGTGTCGGCCGGATCACAATTTCGGTTGAGCTGGAACTAAAAAACCTAGCCGCCATACATTGAAATTTTTAGGGGAACACCGAACTAAATAGAATCCTCTACCGTTAAAAAATAGTATCGGCCAGCGTTTGTAAAAGAAATTGCGCAATGTCGGCTGAAAAATATCAGTCGCGGCTTTACAACGGCCGATGTCGGCTATTCTATTTTCTATTCAATCCCTGAACAATATTGGGATGATGTCTTTTAGGAAATGTTCGATCGGCGTCATCCGATGATGCTTCTTTTTTAAACCTTGGTCGGATAGTTTTCCTGGCCGACGTCGGCTAACATTTTTTTCGATCAGTATCGGTGAATCATGTTGTTTTGCCCAGTTGGCTAATGTTTTCCTTGCCAAGCAAATGAGACCATGTCAGTGTCGGCCGAATCACAATTTCGGTTGAGCTGGAACGACAAAACGTAGACGACAAACATTGAAATTTTTACGGCAACACCGAACAAAATAGAATCCTCTACCGTTAAAAAATAGTATCGGCCAGCGTTTGTAAAAGAAATTGCGCAATGTCGGCAGAAAAATATCAGTCGCCTCTTTACAACGGCCGATGTCGGCTATTGTATTTTCTATTAAATCCCTGAATAATATTTGGATGATGTCTATTAGGAAATGTTCGATCGGCGTCATCCGGTGATGCTTCTTTTTTTAACCTTGATCGGACATGTTTCCTGGCCGACGTCGGCTAACATTTTTTTCGATCAGTATCGGTGAATCATGTTTTTTTGCCGAGTTGGCTAATGTTTTCCTTTCCAAGCATATGAAACATGCCGGTGTCGACCGAATCACAATTTCGGTTGAGCTCGAACTAAAAAAGCCTAGCCCGACAAACATTGAAATTTTTACGGCAACACCGAACTAATTAGAATCCCTCTATCGAAATAGTATTAGTCAGCGTTTGTAAACGAAAATTGCGCAATGTCGGCAGAAAAATATCAGTCGCGGCTTAACAACGGCCGATGTCGGCTATTCTATTTTCTATTCAATCCCTGAATAATATTTGGATGATGTCTATTAGGAAATGTTCGATCGGCGTCATCCGGTGATGCATCTTTTTTTAACCTTGATCGGACATGTTTCCTGGCCGACGTCGGCTAACACTTTTTACGATCAGTATCGGTGACCCCCCGTTTTTTTGCCGAGTTGGCTAATATTTTCCTTTCCAAGCATATGAAAACATGCCGGTGTCGACCGAATCACAATTTCGGTTGAGCTCGAACTAAAAAACCAAGCCGACAAACATTGAAATTTTTACGGCAACACCGAACAAATTAGAATCCTCTATCGTTAAAAAATAGTATCGGTCAGCGTTTGTAAAAGAAATTTCGCAATGTCGGCTGAAAAATATCAGTCGCGGATTTACAACCGCCGATGTCGGCTATTGTATCTTCTATTCAATCCCTGAATAATATTTTGATGATGTCTTTTAGGAAATGTTCGATCGGCGTCATCCGATGATGCTTCTTTTTTAAACCTTGGTCGGATAGTTTTCCTGGCCGACGTCGGCTAACATTTTTTTCGATCAGTATCGGTGAATCATGTTTTTTTGCCGAGTTGGCTAATATTTTCCTTTCCAAGCATATGAAAACATGCCGGTGTCGACCGAATCACAATTTCGGTTGAGCTCGAACTAAAAAACCAAGCCGACAAACAATGAAATTTTTACGGCAACACCGAACAAATTAGAATCCTCTATCGTTAAAAAATAAGATCAGTCAGCGTTTGTAAAAGAAATTGCGCAATGTCGGCAGAAAAATATCAGTCGCGGCTTAACAACGGCCGATGTCGGCTATTCTATTTTCTATTCAATCCCTGAATAATATTTGGATGATGTCTATTAGGAAATGTTCGATCGGCGTCATCCGGTGATTCTTCTTTTTTAAACCTTGATCGGACATGTTTCCTGGCCGACGTCGGCTAACATTTTTTCGAACAGTATCGGTGAATCATGTTTTTTTGCCGAGTTGGCTAATGTTTTCCTTTCCAAGCATATGAAAACATGCCGGTGTCGGCCGAATCACAATTTCGGTTGAGCTCGAACTAAAAAACCTAGCCGACAAACATTGAAATTTTTACGGCAACACCGAACAAAATAGAATCCTCTACCGTTAAAAAATAATATCGGCCAGCGCTTGTAAAAGAAATTGCGCAATGTCGGCTGAAAAATATCAGTCGCGGCTTTACAACGGCCGATGTCGGCTATTCTATTTTCTATTCAATCCCTGAACAATATTTGGATGATGTCTTTTAGGAAATGTTCGATCGGCGTCATCCGATGATGCTTCTTTTTTAAACCTTGGTCGGATAGTTTTCCTGGCCGACGTCGGCTAACTATTTTTTCGATCAGTATCGGTGAATCATGTTTTTTTGCCGAGTTGGCTAATGTTTTCCTTGCCAAGCAAATGAGACCATGCCAGTGTCGGCCGAATCACAATTTCGGTTGAGCTGGAACGACAAAACGTAGACGACAAACATTGAAATTTTTACGGCAACACCGAACAAAATAGAATCCTCTACCGTTAAAAAAGAGTATCGGCCAGCGTTTGTAAAAGAAATTGCGCAATGTCGGCTGAAAAATATCAGTCGCCTCTTTACAACGGCCGATGTCGGCTATTGTATTTTCTATTCAATCCCTGAACAATATTTGGATGATGTCTTTTAGGAAATGTTCGATCGGCGTCATCCGATGATGCTTCTTTTTTAAACCTTGGTCGGATAGTTTTCCTGGCCGACGTCGGCTAACATTTTTTTCGATCAGTATCGGTGAATCATGTTTTTTTGCCGAGTTGGCTAATGTTTTCCTTGCCAAGCAAATGAGAACATGACGGTGTCGGCCGAATCACAATTTCGGTTGAGCTGTGATGAGAATCCTGAAATTGGCCATATACAGGCTAAAGGCCCAAGTGGAGAAGGGCGAAGGTCCAAGTGGAGAAGGATAAAGCCCCCGAGTGGAGAAGGATGAAGGCTCAGAGGCAGAGACACTATCAAGACTATTAATTGATGCTGAAGGCCCAGATTAATTTGAAGGCCCATAATAAATATGTTCTATTTAGTTATAATTTTTATTTATTGTAATTTTGACCCAAACTGTTTAGAAGGCCCATGTCTATTTTTATCTTTTTGTTCAGATACACTATAAGTATTGGTTTTTATTTTCAATAAAAAAACTTTTGGCATTTTCATAAAATTGGGTGAGAGTTTCTCTCTGGGTTCCTTGTTGACCCAATATCAGACTTATCAAGGTAATCCTTGTGGCGTCTACCCTGACTTATCTTCCTTCACCGGAAGTGGCGTCTACCCTGACTTATCTTCCTTCACCGGAAGTGGCGTCATCCAAACCTTCGTAGCCTATATCAAACGATCCGCTCCTACTCAGGTTCACATCAAGCTGGAACGAAAAAACGTAGACGACAAACATTGAAATTTTTACGGCAACACCGAACAAAATAGAATCCTCTACCATTAAAAAATAGTATCGGCCAGCGTTTGTAAAAGAAATTGCGCAATGTCGGCAGAAAAATATCTGTCGCTGCATTACAACCGCCGATGTCGGCTATTGTATCTTCTATTCAATCCCTGAATAATATTTGGATGATGTCTATTAGGAAATGTTCGATCGGCGTCATCCGGTGATGCTTCTTTTTTAAACCTTGATCGGACATGTTTCCTGGCCGACGTCGGCTAACATTTTTTATGATCAGTATCGGTGAATCATGTTTTTTTGCCGAGTTGGCTAATGTTTTCCTTTCCAAGCATATGAAAACATGCCGGTGTCGGCCGAATCACAATTTCGGTTGAGGTTGAACTAAAAAACCTAGCCGACAAACATTGAAATTTTTACGGCAACACCGAACAAATTAGAATCCTCTATCGTTAAAAAATAGTATCGGTCAGCGTTTGTAAAAGAAATTGCGCAATGTCGGCTGAAAAATATCAGTCGCGGCTTCACAACGGCCGATGTCGGCTATTATATCTTCTCTTCAATCCCTGAATAATATTTGGATAATGTCTATTAGGAAATTTTCGATCGGCGTCATCCGGTGATGCTTCTTTTTTAAACCTTGATCGGACATGTTTCCTGGCCGACGTCGGCTAACATTTTTTTCGATCAGTATCGGTGAATCATGTTTTTTTGCCGAGTTGGCTAATGTTTTCCTGCCAACGCCCATCCGAACATGCCGCTGTCGGCCGAATCACAATTTCGGTTGAGCTGGAACGAAA
>NW_024464742.1:68018-87786 GCF_000004515.6 Glycine max
CATTTTTTTCGATCAGTATCGGTGAATCATGTTTTTTTGCCGAGTTGGCTAATGTTTTCCTTTCCAAGCATATGAAAACATGCCGGTGTCGGCCGAATCACAATTTCGGTTGAGGTTGAACTAAAAAACCTAGCCGACAAACATTGAAATTTTTACGGCAACACCGAACAAATTAGAATCCTCTATCGTTAAAAAATAGTATCGGTCAGCGTTTGTAAAAGAAATTGCGCAATGTCGGCTGAAAAATATCAGTCGCGGCTTAACAACGGCCGATGTCGGCTATTATATCTTCTATTCAATCCCTGAATAATATTTGGATAATGTCTATTAGGAAATTTTCGATCGGCGTCATCCGGTGATGCTTCTTTTTTAAACCTTGATCGGACATGTTTCCTGGCCGACGTCGGCTAACATTTTTTTCGATCAGTATCGGTGAATCATGTTTTTTTGCCGAGTTGGCTAATGTTTTCCTTGCCAAGCAAATGAGAACATGCCGGTGTCGGCCGAATCACAATTTCGGTTGAGCTGGAACGAAAAAACGTAGACGACAAACATTGAAATTTTTACGGCAACACCGAACAAAATAGAATCCTCTACCATAAAAAATAGTATCGGCCAGCCTTTGTATAAGAAATTGCGCAATGTCGGCAGAAAAATATCAGTCGCGGATTTACAACCGCCGATGTCGGCTATTGTATCTTCTATTCAATCCCTGAATAATATTTGGATGATGTCTTTTAGGAAATGTTCGATCGGCGTCATCCTGTGATGCTTCTTTTTTAAACCTTGATCGGACATGTTTCCTGGCCGACGTCGGCTAATATTTTTTTCGATCAGTATCGGTGAATCATGTTTTTTTGCCGAGTTGGCTAATGTTTTCCTTGCCAAGCAAATGAGAACATGCCGGTGTCGGCCGAAAAACAAATTCGGTTGAGCTGGAACGAAAAAACGTAGACGACAAACATTGAAATTTTTACGGCAACACCGAACAAAATAGAATCCTCTACCATTAAAAAATAGTATCGGCCAGCCTTTGTATAAGAAATTGCGCAATGTCAGCAAAAAAATATCAGTCGCGGATTTACAACCGCCGATGTCGGCTATTGTATCTTCTATTCAATCCCTGAATAATATTTGGATGATGTCTTTTAGGAAATGTTCGATCGGCGTCATCCGGTGATGCTTCTTTGTTAAAATTCGATCGGACATGTTTCCTGGCCGACGTCGGCTAACATTTTTTTCGATCAGTATCGCTGAATCATGTTTTTTTGCCGAGTTGGCTAATGTTTTCCTTTCCAAGCATATGAAAACATGCCGGTGTCGGCCGAATCACAATTTCGGTTGAGCTCGAACTAAAAAACCTAGCCGACAAACATTGAAATTTTTACGGCAACACCGAACAAAATAGAATCATCTACCGTTAAAAAATAGTATCGGCCAGCGTTTGTAAAAGAAATTGCGCAATGTCGGCAGAAAAATATCAGTCGCCTCTTAACAACGGCCGATGTCGGCTATTCTATTTTCTATTCAATCCCTGAATAATATTTGGACGATGTCTATTAGGAAATGTTCGATCGGCGTCATCCGGTGATGCTTCTTTTTTAAACCTTGATCGGAGAGGTTTCTTGGCCGACGTCGGCTAACATTTTTTTCGATCAGTATCGGTGAATCATGATTTTTTGCCGAGTTGGCTAATGTTTTCCTTTCGAAGCATATGAAAACATGCCGGTGTCGGCCGAATCACAATTTCGGTTGAGCTCCAACTAAAAAACCTAGCCGACAAACATTGAAATTTTTACGGCAACACCGAACAAATTAGAATCCTCTATCGTTAAAAAATAGTATCAGTCAGCGTTTGTAAAAGAAATTGCGCAATGTCGGCAGAAAAATATCAGTCGCGGCTTAACAACGGCCGATGTCGGCTATTCTATTTTCTATTCAATCCTAAATAATATTTGGATGATGTCTATTAGGAAATGTTCGATCGGCGTCATCCGGTGATGCTTCTTATCTAAACCTTGATCGGACATGTTTCCTGGCCGACGTCGGCTAACATTTTTTTCGATCAGTATCGATGAATCATGTTTTTTTGCCGAGTTGGCTAATTGATAAGAATCTTACGGGGCGCGGATCGCTTGATACAGGCTACGGATATTTGGATGACGCCACTTCCGGGGAAGGAAGATAAGTCTGGGTAGACGCCACTTCCAGTAAAGGAAGATAAGTCTGGGTAGACGCCACTTCCGGTTAAGGAAGATAAGTCTGGGTAGACGCCACTTCCAATGAAGGAAGATAAGTCTAGGTAGACGCCACAAGGATTACCTTGATAAGTCTGATAATTGGTTCAACAAGGAACCCAGAGAGAAACTCTCACCAAATTTTATCAAAATGCCAAAAGTTTTTTTTTATTCAAAACAAAAACCAATACTTATAGTGTAGCTGAACAAAAAGATAAAAATAGACATGGGCCTTCTAAACAGTTTGGGCCAAAATTAGAATAAAAATAAATTATAACTAAAAACTTATTTAACTTGAGCCTTCAAATTAGTTTGGGCCTTCAGCAACAATTAATAGTCTTAATAGTGTCTCTGCCTCTGGGCCTTCATCCTTCTCCACTCGGGGGCTTTGTCCTTCTCCACTTGGGCCTTCGTCCTTCTCCACTTGGGCCTTTAGACTGTATTTGGCCTGTTTCATGATTCTCATCATTCCCTCCTTCTTGGAAAACATTTGTCCTCAAATGTTCAGGATCATCACCGGGTTCAAGTACCACTTCCTTCCTTTTCTTGTGGGCTTGCTTGACATAGCTTTCATTCTTCTTTGCAATTTGCACCTTCACTTGGTCATACAATCTTTTCACATACTCAACTTTGGCATGTGCATCCTTACGTTGAGTCTCTTGGGGATTGCTTTTGTAAGTTGGCCTGTTAGGCAATGAAGCTCCGGGAAGGACATCAACTTGATGTTCTATGCCTCTTGAAGGTGGTAGTCCATGAGGAATCTCCTTAGGAAAGACATTTTTAAATTCCTGCAATAAGGGTTGAACACTAGGAGAAATTGAAATAGTAAAGTCATTAGAATTTTCAGTAGAAATTTTACTGTCTTTGCAATACTGTAGATTGAGTGGTTCATGAGCAGGTAACACTTTCCTCACTTCACTCGCCTCTGCAAAATAATTAAATTTTCTCTCATGTGTATCACTCTCTCTCTTATGTGTATCACTCTTTTCCTCGGGTGTATCACTCTTCTTTTTCATCTTCCTTTGTGGGGCCTCACTATTTTCTTTCTCTTGTTCTCTCTTTTCTCTCATTCTGATTTGGTCATCACACACTTCTCTAGGGGATAGAGGTTTAAGAGTAAACAAGGAAGATTTGGTCAACAAACGTTGCATTTGTGTAGTCCACGCGTCCAGAAATAAGCGTTGAGATTCATCCAGTTGATGATATACACCACCATTGTCACCAGCTCTTGCCATGATTAAGGAACAAAGAATTTTGCAGTAAATTAAAAAAAATTCAGGACCTCACCACACTCTACTCACGTGTTTCTCTCTTTAATGGTAGTTCACTCGTGTTTGATGCTCTCAATATAGGCTTTTGTGTGATGTTTTCACTCTTGCCTTTTACCACTCACTCCCTCTTAAGTTCCTGGATAGACCGAATTAGACACACAAGGTAATATAAAATAAAAGGAAAGACAATAGAATTATCAGAGTAACAGATTTGATTTGGGATAACAACTTGGACTTGATTTGGATAGCAGATTGGATTTGATTTGGATAACAGATTAGATTTGGATAACAAATCTGATTTGGATAAATTTTTTTGATTTGATTTGAGTTGGATAATAGATCAGATTTGGGATAACAAATTAGATTTAATTTGGATAACAGATATGATAACAAATAAGATAACAGATAGGATAACAGATAAGATAACAGATATGACAACTAAACTTCAAATGCTCATAACTTTTGCTACGGTTGTCCGTTTGAGGCCCACTATATATCAAAACGCTCAGAATTCAGAGGAGAATCTAGATAAGGGGATTTGTTCCACGATTTTCTTTCAAAAAAAACACCTCTAAATGCCTCAATTTCGTGTTCAAAGATCAAACACCCACTTTTTTTTTCAAATTTTTTTTGCAATTTTTTTTTGACACAGTGTGAAAGACACAAGAAACAAGAACAAGGACGTGACAAGAACAAGAACGCAAATAACAGAACACAAGACGCAAACAAACACGAAACAAGATGTAAACAAGAACGCAAATAACAGAACAAGGACAAAAACACAAACCTAGACAAATTACGAAGAGAAAAAAAAAATAGGATAGGATAGGATAGGATAGAACCTGTATCAAGAGCCGAAGCTCTGATACCAGATGATGTGAACCTGAGTAGGAGCGGATCGTTTGATACAGGCTACGAAGATTTGGATGACGCCACTTCCGGTGAAGGAAGATAAGTCAGGGTAGACGCCACTTCCGGTTAAGGAAGATAAGTCAGGGTAGACGCCACTTCCGGTGAAGGAAGATAAGTCGGGGTAGACGCCACTTCCGGTAAAGGAAGATAAGTCTGGGTAGACGCCACTTCCGGTGAAGGAAGATAAGTCAGGTTAGACGCCACAAGGATTACCTTGATAAGTCTGATATTGGTTCAACAAGGAACCCAGAGAGAAACTCTCACCCAATTTTATGAAAATGCCAAAAGTTTTTTTTATTCAAAACAAAAACCCATACTTATAGTGTAGCTGAACAAAAAGATAAAAGTAGACATGGGCCTTCTAAATAGTTTGGGCCAAAATTACAATAAATAAAAATTATAACTAAAAAATATATTTAACTTGGGCCTTCAGCAACAATTAATAGTCTTGATAGTGTCTCTGCCTCTGGGCCTTCATCCTTCTCCACTCGGGGGCTTTGTCCTTCTCCACTTGGGCCTTCGTCCTTCTCCACTTGGGCCTTTAGACTGTATTTGGCCTGTTTCATGATTCTCATCACTAATGTTTTCCTTTCCAAGCATATGAAAACATGCCGGTGTCGGCCGAATCACAATTTCGGTTCAGCTCAAACTAAAAAACCTAGCCGACAAACATTGAAATTTTTACGGCAACACAGAACAAATTAGAATCCTCTATCTTTAAAAAATAGTATCAGTCAATGTTTGTAAAAGAAATTGCGCAATGTCGGCAGAAAAATATCAGTCGCGGCTTAACAACGGCCGATGTCGGCTATTCTATTTTCTATTCAATCCATGAATAATATTTGGATGATGTCTATTAGGAAATGTTCGATCGGCGTCATCCGGTGATGCTTCGTTTTTAAACCTTGATCGGACATGTTTCCTGGCCGACGTCGGCTAAATTTTTTTCGATCAGTATCGGTGAATCATGTTTTTTTCCCGAGTTGGCTAATGTTTTACTTGCCAAGCAAATGAGAACATGTCGGTGTCGGCCAAATCACAATTTCGGTTGAGCTGGAACGAAAAAACGTAGACGACAAACATTGAAATTTTTACGGCAACACCGAACAAAATAGAATCCTCTACCGTTAAAAACTAGTATCGGCAAGCGTTTGTAAAAGAAATTGCGCAATGTCGGCAGAAAAATATCAGTCGCGGCTTAACAACGGCCGATGTCGGCTATTCTATTTTCTATTCAATCCTTGAATAATATTTGGATGATGTCTATTAGGAAATGTTCGATCGGCGTCATCTGGTGATGCTTCTTTTTTAAACCTTGGTCGGACATGTTTCCTGGCCGACGTCGGCTAACATTTTTTTCGATCCGTATCGTTGAATCATGTTTTTTTGCCGAGTTGGCTAATGTTTTCCTTGCCAAGCAAATGAAAACATGCCGGTTTTGGCCGAATCACAATTTCGGTTGAGCTGGAACGAAAAAACCTAGACGACAAACATTGAAATTTTTAGGGGAACACCGAACAAAATAGAATCCTCTACCGTTAAAAAATAATATCGGCCAGCGTTTGTAAAAGAAATTGCACAATGTCGGCTGAAAAATATCAGTCGCTGCTTTACAACGGCCGATGTCGGCTATTCTATTTTCTATTCAATCCCTGAATAATATTTGGATGATGTCTTTTAGGAAATGTTCGATCGGCGTCATCCGATGATGCTTCTTTTTTAAACCTTGGTCGGATAGTTTTCCTGGCGACGTCGGCTAACATTTTTTTCGATCAGTATCGGTGAATCATGTTTTTTTGCCGAGTTGGCTAATGTTTTCCTTGCCAAGCAAATGAGAACATGACGGTGTCGGCCGAATCACAATTTCGGTTGAGCTGGAACGAAAAAACGTAGACGACAAACATTGAAATTTTTACGGCAACACCGAACAAAATAGAATCCTCTACCATTAAAAAATAGTATCGGCCAGCCTTTGTATAAGAAATTGCGCAATGTCGGCAGAAAAATATCAGTCGCGGATTTACAACCGCCGATGTCGGCTATTGTATCTTCTATTCAATCCCTGAATAATATTTGGATGATGTCTTTTAGGAAATGTTCGATCGGCGTCATCCTGTGATGCTTCTTTTTTAAACCTTGATCGGACATGTTTCCTGGCCGACGTCGGCTAACATTTTTTATGATCAGTATCGGTGAATCATGTTTTTTTGCCGAGTTGGCTAATGTTTTCCTTTCCAAGCATATGAAAACATGCCGGTGTCAGCCGAATCACAATTTCGGTTGAGGTTTAACTAAAAAACCTAGCCGACAAACATTGAAATTTTTACGGCAACACCGAACAAATTAGAATCCTCTATCGTTAAAAAATAGTATCGGTCAGCGTTTGTAAAAGAAATTGCGCAATGTCGGCTAAAAAATATCAGTCGTGGATTTACAACTGCCGATGTCGGCTATTATATCTTCTATTCAATCCCTGAATAATATTTGGATGATGTCTATTAGGAAATGTTCGATCGGCGTCATCCGGTGATGCTTCTTTTTTAAACCTTGATCGGACATGTTTCCTGGCTGACGTCGGCTACCATTTTTTTCGATCAGTATCGGTGAATCATGTTTTTTTGCCGAGTTGGCTAATGTTTTCCTTGCCAAGCAAATGAAAACATGCCGGTTTTGGCCGAATCACAATTTCGGTTGAGCTGGAACGAAAAAACCTAGACGACAAACATTGAAATTTTTAGGGGAACACCGAACAAAATAGAATCCTCTACCGTTAAAAAATAATATCGGCCAGCGTTTGTAAAAGAAATTGCACAATGTCGGCTGAAAAATATCAGTCGCTGCTTTACAACGGCCGATGTCGGCTATTCTATTTTCTATTCAATCCCTGAATAATATTTGGATGATGTCTTTTAGGAAATGTTCGATCGGCGTCATCCGATGATGCTTCTTTTTTAAACCTTGGTCGGATAGTTTTCCTGGCGACGTCGGCTAACATTTTTTTCGATCAGTATCGGTGAATCATGTTTTTTTGCCGAGTTGGCTAATGTTTTCCTTGCCAAGCAAATGAGAACATGCCAGTGTCGGCCGAATCACAATTTCGGTTGAGCTGGAACGAAAAATTGTAGACGACAAACATTGAAATTTTTCGGCAACACCGAACAAAATAGAATCCTCTACCATTAAAAAATAGTATCGGCCAGCCTTTGTATAAGAAATTGCGCAATGTCGGCAGAAAAATATCAGTCGCGGATTTACAACCGCCGATGTCGGCTATTGTATCTTCTATTCAATCCCTGAATAATATTTGGATGATGTCTTTTAGGAAATGTTCGATCGGCGTCATCCGGTGATGCTTCTTTTTTAAACCTTGATCGGACATGTTTCCTGGCTGACGTCGGCTAACATTTTTTTCGATCAGTATCGGTGAATCATGTTTTTTTGCCGAGTTGGCTAATGTTTTCCTTGCCAAGCAAATGAGAACATGCCAGTGTCGGCCGAATCACAATTTCGGTTGAGCTCGAATTAAAAAACCTAGCCGACAAACATTGAAATTTTTACGGCAACACCGAACAAATTAGAATCCTCTATCGTTAAAAAATAGTATCGGCCAGCGTTTGTAAAAGAAATTGCGCAATGTCGGCTAAAAAATATCAGTCGTGGATTTACAACCGCCGATGTCGGCTATTGTATCTTCTATTCAATCCCTGAATAATATTTGGATGATGTCTTTTAGGAAATGTTCGATCGGCGTCATCCGGTGATGCTTCTTTTTTAAACCTTGATCGGACATGTTTCCTGGCTGACGTCGGCTAACATTTTTTTCGATCAGTATCGGTGAATCATGTTTTTTTGCCGAGTTGGCTAATGTTTTCCTTGCCAAGCAAATGAAAACATGCCGGTTTTGGCCGAATCACAATTTCGGTTGAGCTGGAACGAAAAAACCTAGACGACAAACATTGAAATTTTTAGGGGAACACCTAACAAAATAGAATCCTCTACCGTATAAAATTATATCGGCCAGCGTTTGTAAAAGAAATTGCGCAATGTCGGCTGAAAAATATCAGTCGCGGCTTTACAACGGCCGATGTCGGCTATTCTATTTTCTATTCAATCCCTGAATAATATTTGGATGATGTCTTTTAGGAAATGTTCGATCGGCGTCATCCGCTGATGCTTCTTTTTGAAACCTTGATTGGACATGTTTCCTGGCCGACGTCGGCTAACATTTTTTTCGATCAGTATCAGTGAATCATGTTTTTTTGCCGAGTTGACTAATGTTTTCCTTGCCAAGCAAATGAGAACATGTCGGTGTCGGCCGAATCACAATTTCGGTTGAGCTGGAACAAAAAAACGTAGACGACAAACATTGAAATTTTTACAGCAACACCGAACAAAATAGAATCCTCTACCGTTAAAAAATAGTGTCGGCCAGCGTTTGTAAAAGAAATTGCGCAATGTCGGCTGAAAAGTATCAGTCGCGGCTTTACAACGGCCGATGTCGGCCATTCTATTTTCTATTCAATCCCTGAATAATATTTGGATGATGTCTTTTAGGAAATGTTCGATCGGCGTCATCCGCTGATGCTTCTTTTTTAAACCTTGATCGGACATGTTTCCTGGCCGACGTCGGCTAACATTTTTTTCGATCAGTATCGGTCAATCATGTATTTTGGCCGAGTTGGTTAATGTTTTCCTTGCCATGCAAATGAAAACATGCCGCTGTCGGCCGAATCACAATTTTAGTTGAGCTCAAACATAAAAACCTAGCCGACAAACATTGAAATTTTTACGGCAACACCGATCAAAATAGAATCCTCTACCGTTAAAAAATAGTATCGGCCAGCGTTTGTAAAAGAAATTGCGCAATGTCGGCAGAAAAATATCAGTCGCGGCTTTACAACGGCCGATGTCGGCTATTCTATTTTCTATTCAATCCCTGAATAATATTTGGATGATGTCTTTTAGGAAATGTTCGATCGGCGTCATCCGGTGATGCTTCTTTTTTAAAGCTTCATCGGACATGTTTCCTGGCCGAGGTCGGCTAACATTTTTTTCGATCCGTATCGGTGACTCATGTTTTTTTGCCGAGTTGGCTAATGTTTTCCTTGCCAAGCAAATGAAAACATGCCGGTGTTGGCTGAATCACAATTTCGGTTGAGTTGGAACGAAAAAACCTAGACGACAAACATTGAAATTTTTAGGGGAACACCGAACAAAATAGAATCCTCTACCGTATAAAATTATATCGGCCAGCGTTTGTAAAAGAAATTGCGCAATGTCGGCTGAAAAGTATCAGTCGCGGCTTTACAACGGCCGATGTCGGCTATTCTATTTTCTATTCAATCCTTGAATAATATTTGGATGATGTCTTTTAGGAAATGTTCGATCGGCGTCATCCGGTGATGCTTCTTATTTAAACCTTCATCGGACATGTTTCCTGGCCGACGTCGGCTAACATTTTTTTCGATCAGTATCGGTGAATCATGTTTTTTTGCCGAGTTGGCTAATGTTTTCCTTGCCAAGCAAATGAAAACATGCCGGTTTTTGCCGAATCACAATTTCGGTTGAGCTGGAACGAAAAAACCTAGACGACAAACATTGAAATTTTTAGGGGAACACCGAACAAAATAGAATCCTCTACCGTATAAAATTATATCGGCCAGCGTTTGTAAAAGAAATTGCGCAATGTCGGCTGAAAAATATCAGTCGCGGCTTTACAACGGCCGATGTCGGCTATTCTATTTTCTATTCAATCCCTGAATAATATTTGGATGATGTCTTTTAGGAAATGTTCGATCGGCGTCATCCGCTGATGCTTCTTTTTGAAACCTTGATTGGACATGTTTCCTGGCCGACGTCGGCTAACATTTTTTTCGATCAGTATCAGTGAATCATGTTTTTTTGCCGAGTTGACTAATGTTTTCCTTGCCAAGCAAATGAGAACATGTCGGTGTCGGCCGAATCACAATTTCGGTTGAGCTGGAACAAAAAAACGTAGACGACAAACATTGAAATTTTTACAGCAACACCGAACAAAATAGAATCCTCTACCGTTAAAAAATAGTGTCGGCCAGCGTTTGTAAAAGAAATTGCGCAATGTCGGCTGAAAAGTATCAGTCGCGGCTTTACAACGGCCGATGTCGGCCATTCTATTTTCTATTCAATCCCTGAATAATATTTGGATGATGTCTTTTAGGAAATGTTCGATCGGCGTCATCCGCTGATGCTTCTTTTTTAAACCTTGATCGGACATGTTTCCTGGCCGACGTCGGCTAACATTTTTTTCGATCAGTATCGGTCAATCATGTATTTTGGCCGAGTTGGTTAATGTTTTCCTTGCCATGCAAATGAAAACATGCCGCTGTCGGCCGAATCACAATTTTAGTTGAGCTCAAACATAAAAACCTAGCCGACAAACATTGAAATTTTTACGGCAACACCGATCAAAATAGAATCCTCTACCGTTAAAAAATAGTATCGGCCAGCGTTTGTAAAAGAAATTGCGCAATGTCGGCAGAAAAATGTCTGTCGCGGCTTTACAACGGCCGATGTCGGCTATTCTTTTTTCTATTCAATCGCTGAATAATATTTGGATGATGTCTATTATGAAATGTTCGATCGGCGTCATCCGGTTATGCTTCTTTTTTAAAACTTGGTCGGACATGTTTCCTGGCCGACGTCGGCTAACATTTTTTTCGATCAGTATCGGTGAATCATGTTTTTTTGCTGAGTTGGCTAATGTTTTCCTTGCCAAGCAAATGAAAACATGCCGGTGTCGGCCAAATCACAATTTCAGTTGAGCTCGAACGAAAAAACCCAGCCGACAAACATTGAAATTTTTACAGCAACACCGAACAAATTAGAATCTTCTATCGTTAAAAAATAGTATCGGTCAGTGTATGTAAAAGAAATTGCGCAATGTCGGCAGAAAAATATCAGTCGCGGATTTACAACCGCCGATGTCGGCTATTCTATTTTCTATGCAATGGATGATGTCGATTAGGAAATGTTCGATCGGTGTCATCCAGTGATGCTTCTTTTTTAAACCTTGATCGGACATGTTTCCTGGCCGACGTCGGCTAACGTTTTTTCCGATCTGTATCGGTGAATCATGTTTTTTTGCCGAGGTTGCTGATGTTTTCCTTGCCATGGAAATGAAAACATGCTGGTGTCGGCCGAATCACAATTTTGGTTAAGCGCGAACGAAAAAACCTAGCCGACAAACATTGAAATTTTTATAGCAAAACCGAACAAAATAGAATCCTCTACCGTTAAAAAATAGTATCGGCCAACGTTTGTAAAAGAAATTGCGCAACGTCGGCTGAAAAATATCAGTCGCTGATTTACAACGGCCGATGTCGGCTATTGTATCTTCTATTCAATCCCTGAATAATATTTGGATGATGTCTATTAGGAAATGTTCGATCGGCGTCATCCGATGATGCTTCTTTCTTAAACCTTGAAGTTGTTTATGGTTTTAATCCACTAACTCCTCTTGATCTTTTGCCTATGCCTAATGTTTCTGTTTTTAAGCATAAAGAAGGTCAAGCAAAGGCGGACTATGTGAAGAAGCTTCATTATAGAGTCAAAGATCAAATTGAGAGGAAAAGTAAAAGCTATGCTAAACAAGCCATCAAAGGGAGAAAGAAGGTTGTCTTCGAACCCGGAGATTGGGTTTGGGTGCACATGAGAAAAGAAAGGTTTCCGGAACAAAGGAAATCAAAGCTTCAACCAAGGGGAGATGGACCATTTCAAGTGCTTGAAAGAATCAATGACAATGCTTACAAAGTTGAGCTGCCCGGTGAGTATAATGTTAGTTCCACCTTCAATGTCTCTGATTTATCTCTTTTTGATGCAGAAGGAGAATCCGATTTGAGGACAAATCCTTCTCAAGAGGGAGAGAATGATGAGGACATGACCAAGAGCAAGGGCAAGGATCCACTTGAAGGACTTGGAGGACCTATGACAAGGGCTAGAGCAAGGAAAGCCAAGGAAGCTCTTCAACAAGTGCTGTCCATACTGTTTGAATACAAGCCCAAGTTTCAAGGAGAAAAGTCCAAGGTTGTGAGTTGTATCATGGCCCAAATGGAGGAGGACTAAATGACACCACTTTGTTTCAATTTTAGAGTGTTTAGTTTGTCTAAATAATGGCCCAATCCTTGTAAAGTTGGCTGACCAAAAATATGTTTTGGGTTAATCAACTAAAAGGGCTTTAGTTAGCTTTAGTTCAAGTTGTAATAAGGGCCCAATTGGCAACCTAGGCATCAGCCTTTTGGGAGACCAAATGGTGGCTGACTTGTTGGCTGTTGGGGGTGACTTTTGGTTGCCACAATTTCAGTTACACTCAGCCATTAAGTTTGTTTTAATTCCCTAGGTTAATGGCATTAAGTTATTTTAATTCTAGGTTAGTGGGTCATTACTAAAATCTGCTGTAAAGCTTCTATATAAGCTGAACCATTTTATCAATAAACACAAGTTGAGTTTTATTCAGAAAATTAGAGTTTATCTCTTTTATCTTAGTGAGAGTGATTCTCCTAAATTCTTGAGTGATTCAAGAACACCTTGGCTGTATCAAAGGACTTTCACAACCTTTGTGTGTTGCCCTCGCTGGAAAGAGTGATTCTTTCCTTCCATTTTATGCCATAACTTCCATTTTCCATCATCACCCTTGTTCTTTCAAACCACAATTCCAGAAAATCCACCTCTGCCCAGAATTATCTCGTGGCCATAACTTCCATTTTACGCACTCAAATTAAGTGATTCTTGAGCCTAAATTGAATTTCAAAACGAGACCTTTCACCTCGTTTTGGAATCACCTCATTTAAAGCCCTGTAGCTTCAGTTATTGCCATTTCTATATTTCTGTCCAGCCACCACTTAACCTACGTTTTACCATCTCATTCATCCATTTTATGCCAAGAACCACCTTATTAAGACCCACGAAATTAGCCACCTTATTTTCCATCCTTTCCTTAATCAATTTCCGCATTTTCCATCAAGGTTTAATCCTAGACGATCCTAAGTCAGCCCTTGTGCCATGTGGGTTCATATCAATTAGTGGCCAGCGTTTGTAAAAGATATTGCGCAATGTCGGCTGAAAAATATCAGTCACGGATTTACAACCGCCGATGTCGGCTATTGTATCTTCTATTCAATCCCTGAAAAATATTTGGATGATGTCTATTAGGAAATGTTCGATCGGCGTCATCCGGTGATGCTTCTTTTTTAAACCTTCATCGGACATGGTTCCTGGCCGACGTCGGCTAACATTTTTTCCGATCTGTATCGGTGAATTAAGTTTTTTTGCGGATTTGGCTAATGTTTTCCTTGCAAGGCAAATGAAAACATGACGGTGTCGGCGAAACCACAACTTCGGTTGAGCTCGAACGAAAAAACCTAGCCGAAAAACATTGAAATTTTTACGGCAACACCGAACAAAATAGAATCCTCTACCGTTAAAAAATAGTAGTGGCCAGCGTTTGTAAAAGATATTGCGCAATGTCGACTGAAAAATATCAGTCGCGGATTTACAACCGCTGATGTCGGCTATTGTATCTTCTATTCAATCCCTGAATAATATTTGGATGATGTTTATTAGGAAATGTTCGATCGGCGTCATCCGGTGATGCTTCCTTTTTAAACCTTCATCGGACATAGTTCCTCGCCAACGTCGGCTAACATTATTTCTGATCCATATCGGTGAATCAAGTTTTTTTGCGGATTTGGCTAATGTTTTCCTTCCACGGCAAATGAAAACATGACGGTGACGGCGAAACCACAACTTCGGTTGAGCTCGAAAGAAAAAACCTAGCCGAAAAACATTGAAATTTTTACGGCAACACCGAACAAAATAGTATCCTCTACCGTTAAAAATAGTAGTGGCCAGCGTTTGTAATAATATATCGAGACGCTCGAAATTCAATGTTGAAACTCTGAGCAAATTCAAACGACAATAACTTTTTACTCGGATGTCTGATATAGTCTCATAATATATTGAGACGCTCGAAATTGAATGTTGAAGCTCTGAGCAAATTCAAACGACAATAACTTTTTACTCGGATGTCTGATTGAGTCCCGTCATATATCGAGACGCTCGAAATTGAATGTTGAAGCTGTGAGAAAATTCAAACGACAATAACTTTTTACTCAGATCTCTAATTGAGTCGCGTAATATATCGAGACGCTCGAAATTGAATGTTGAAGCTCTGAGCAAATTCAAACAACAATAACTTTTTACTCGGATGTCTAATAGAGTCCTGTAATATAACGAGACGCTCGAAGTTTAATGTCGAAGCTCGGAGCAAATTTAAATGACAATAACTTTTTACTCGGATGTCTGACTGAGTCCTATAATATAACGAGACGCTCAAAGTTGAATGTTGAAGCTCTTAGCAAATTTAAACGACAATAACTTTCTAGTCGGATATCTTATTGAGTCCTGTAATATATAGAGACGCTCAAAATTGAATGATGAAGCTATGAGAAAATTCAAACGACAATAACTTTTTACTCGGATGTCTGATTGAGTCCCGTAATATATCGAGACCCTCGTAATTGAATATTGAAGCTCAAAGCCAATTCCAACGACAATAACTTTTTACTCGGATGTCTAATTGAGCCCCGTAATATAACGAGACACTCGAAGATGAATGTTGAATCTCTAAGCAAATTCAAACGACAACAACTTTTTACTCGGATGTCTGATATAGTCCCGTAATATATCGAGACGCTCGAAATTTAATGCTGGAGAGCCAAGCAAATTTAAACGACAGTAACATTTTACTCGGATGTTTGATTGAGTCCTGTAATATATCTAGACGCTCGAAATTGAATGTTGAAGCTTTGAGGAAATTCAAACAACAATAACGTTTTACTCGGATGTCTGATTGAGTCCCGTCATATATCGAGACGCTCGAAATTGAATGTCGAAGCTCTGAGCCAACTCAAACGACAATAACTTTTTACTCGGATGTCTGATTGAGTCCCGTAACATATCGAGACGCTCGAAATTGAATGTTGAAGCTCTCAGCCAATTCAAACGACAATAACTTTTTACTCGGATGTCTGATTGAGTCCCGTAATATATAGACACGCTCGAAATTGAATGTTGAAGCTCTGAGCAAATTCAAACGACAATAAATTTTTACTCGGATGTCTGATATAGTCCCGTAATATATTGAGACGCTCGAAATTGAATGTTGAAGCTCTGAGCAAATTCAAACGACCATAACTTTTTAACTCGGATGTCTAAATTGAGTCGTATTATATAACGAGACGCTCGAAGTTGAATGTTGAGCTCTGAGCCAATTCAAACGACCATAACATTTTTACTCGGAAGTCTGATTGAGTCCTATAATATAATAAGACGCTCGAAGTTGAATGTTGAAGCTTTGAGCAAATTTAAACGACAATAACTTTCTAGTCGGATGTCTTATTGAGTCCTGTAATATATAGAGACGCTCAAAATTGAATGACGAAGCTCTGAGCAAATTCCAACGACAATAACTTTTTACTCGGACGTCTGATTGAGTCCCGTAATATATCGAGACACTCGTAATTGAATATTGAAGCTCTGAGCCAATTCCAACGACAATAACTTTTTACTCGGATGTCTAATTGAGTCCCGTAATATATCGAGACGCTCGAAAGTGAATTTTGAAGCTTTGAGCAAATTCAAACAACAATAACGTTTTACTCGGATGTCTGATTGAGTCCTGTAATATATGGAGACGCTCGAAATTGAATGTTGAAGCTCTGAGCAAATTCAAACGACAATAACTTTTTACTCGGATGTCTAATTGAGTCCTATAATATAACGAGACGCTCGAAGTTGAATGTTGAAGCTTTGAGCAAATTCAAACGACAATAACTTTTTACTCGGATGTCTGATTGAGTCCCGTAATATATCGACACGCTCGAAATTGAATGTTGAAGCTCTGAGCAAATTCAAACGACAATATATTTTTAATCGGATGTCTAATTGAGTCCTATAATATAACGAGACGCTCGAATTTGAATGTTGAAGCTCTGAGCAAATTCAAACGACAATAACATTTTACTCGGATGTCTGATTGAGTCCCGTAATATATCGAGACACTCGTAATTGAATATTGAAGCTCTGAGCCAATTCAAACGACAATAACTTTTTACTCGGATGTCTGATATAGTCCCGTAATATAGCGAGACGCTCGAAATTGAATGTTGAAGCTCTGAGCCAATTCAAACGACAATAACTTTTTACTCGGATGCCTGATTGAGTCCCGTAATATATCGAGACGCTCGAAATTGATTGTTGAAGCTCTGAGAAAATTCAAACGACAATAACTTTTTACTCGAATGTATAATTGAGTCCCGTAATATAACGAGACACTCGAAGATGAATGTTGAATCTCTAAGCAAATTCAAATGACAATAACTTTTTACTCGGATGTCTGATATAGTCCCGTCATATATCGAGACGCTCGAAATTTAAAGCTGGAGAGCTAAGCAAATTTAAACGACAGTAACATTTTACTCGGATGTTTGATTGAGTCCTGTAATATATCTAGACGCTCGAAATTGAATGTTGAAGCTTTGAGCAAATTCAAACAACAATAACGTTTTACTCGGATGTCTGATTGAGTCCCGTAATATATGGAGACGCTCGAAATTGAATGTTGAAGCTCTGAGCAAATTCAAACGACAATAACTTTTTACTCGGATGTCTAATTGAGTCCTATAATATAACGAGACGCTCGAAGTTGAATGTTGAAGCTTTGAGCAAATTCAAACGACAATAACTTTTTACTCGGATGTCTGATTGAGTCCCGTAATATATCGACACGCTCGAAATTGAATGTTGAAGCTCAGACCAAATTCAAATGACAATAACTTTTTACTCGGATGTCTAATTGAGTCGTATAATATAACGAGACGCTCGAACTTGAATGTTGAAGCTCTGAGCAAATTCAAACGACAATAACATTTTACTCGGATGTCTGATTGAGTCCCGTAATATATCGACACGCTCGAAATTGAATGTTGAAGCTCTGAGCAAATTCAAACGACAATAACTTTTTACTCGGATGTCTGATATAGTCCCGTAATATAGCGACACGCTCGAAATTGAATGTTGAAGCTCTGAGCAAATTCAAACGTCAATAACTTTTTTCTCGGATGTCTGACTGAGTCCTATAATATAACGAGACGCTCGAATTTCAATGTTGAAGCTTTGAGCAAATTCAAACGACAATAACTTTTTACTCGGATGTCTTATTGAGTCCCGTAATATATGGAGACGCTCGAAATTGAATGTTGAAGCTCTGAGCAAATTCAAACGACAATAACTTTTTACTCGGATGTCTGATATAGTCCCGTAATATAGCGACACGCTCGAAATTGAATGTTGAAGCTCTGAGCAAATTCAAACGTCAATAACTTTTTACTCGGATGTCTGACTGAGTCCTATAATATAACGAGACGCTCGAATTTGAATGTTGAAGCTTTGAGCAAATTCAAACGACAATAACTTTTTACTCGGATGTCTGATTGAGTCCCGTAATATATGGAGACGCTTGAAATTGAATGTTGAAGCTTTGAGCAAATTCAAACAACAATAACTTTTTACTCGGATGTCTAATAGAGTCCTGTAATATAACGAGACGCTCGAAGTTGAATGTTGAAGCTTTGAGCAAATTTAAACGACAATAACTTTTTACTCGGATGTTTGATTGAGTCCCGTAATATATCGAGACGCTCGAAAGTGAATTTTGAAGATCTGAGCAAATTCAAACGATAATAACGTTTTACTCGGATGTCTGATTGAGTCCCGTAATATATCGAGACGCTCGAAATTGAATTTTGAAGCTCTGAGCAAATTCAAACAACAATAACTTTTTACCCGGATGTCTGACTGAGTCCTATAATATAACGAGACGCTCAAAGTTGAATGTTGAAGCTCTTAGCAAATTTAAACTACAATAACTTTCTAGTCGGATGTCTTATTGAGTCCGGTAATATATCGAGACGCTCAAAATTGAATGTCAAAACTCTGAGCAAATTCAAACGACAATAACTTTTTACTCGGATGTCTGATTGAGTCCCGTAATATATCGACACGCTCGAAATTGAATGTTGAAGCTCTGAGCAAATTCAAACGACAATAACTTTTTACTCGGATGTCTAATTGAGTCCTATAATATAACGAGACGCTCGAAGTTGAATGTTGAAGCTCTGAGCAAATTCAAACGATAATAACGTTTTACTCGGATGTCTGATTGAGTCCCGTAATATATCGAGACGCTCGAAATTGAATTTTGAAGCTCTGAGCAAATTCAAACAACAATAACTTTTTACTCGGATGTCTGACTGAGTCCTATAATATAACGAGACGCTCAAAGTTGAATGTTGAAGCTCTGAGCAAATTCAAACGACAATAAATTTTTACTCGGATGTCTGATTGAGTTCCGTAATATATCGAGACGCTCGGAATTGAATGTTGAAGGTCTGAGCAAATTCAAACGACAATAACTTTTTACTCGGATGTCTAATTTAGTCGTATAATATAACGAGACGCTCGAATTTGAATGTTGAAGCTCTGAGCAAATTCAAACGACAATAACATTTTACTCGGATGTCTGATTGAGTCCCGTAATATAACGAGACACTCGAAGATGAATGTTGAAGCTCTGAGCAAATTCAAACGACAATAACGTTTTACTCGGATGTCTGATTGAGTCCCGTAATATATGGAGACGCTCGAAATTGAATGTTGAAGCTCTGAGCAAATTCAAACGACAATAACTTTTTACTCGGATGTCTGATATAGTCCCATAATATATAGAGACGCTCGAAATTGAATGTTGAAGCTCTGAGCAAATTCAAACGACAATAAGTTTTTACTCGGATGTCTAATTGAGTCCTATAATATAACGAGACGCTCGAAGTTGAATGTTGAAGCTTTGAGCAAATTCAAACGAAAATAACTGTTTACTCGGAAGTCTGATTGAGTCCTATAATATAATAAGACGCTCGAAGTTGAATGTTGAAGCTTTGAGCAAATTTAAACGACAATAACTTTCTAGTCGGATGTCTTATTGAGTCCTGTAATATATAGAGACGCTCAAAATTGAATGACGAAGCTATGAGCAAATTCCAACGACAATAACTTTTTACTCGGATGTCTGATTGAGTCCCGTAATATATCGAGACACTCGTAATTGAATATTGAAGCTCTGAGCCAATTCCAACGACAATAACTTTTTACTCGGATGTCTAATTGAGTCCCGTAATATATCGAGACGCTCGAAAGTGAATTTTGAAGCTTTGAGCAAATTCAAACAACAATAACGTTTACTCGGATGTCTGATGA
>NW_024464743.1:0-3340 GCF_000004515.6 Glycine max
GCTTCCGTTGTTCATTTCGAGCGTCTCGATATATTATGGGCCTGAATCGGACCTCCGTGTGAAAAGTTATGACCATTTGAATTTCTCGAGATCTTACGTGGTTCAATTTCGGGCAACTCCATATGTGATGTGCTTAAATCGGACATCCGAGTGAAAAGTTATGACAATTTTAATTTCTCGAGAGCTTCCGTTGTTCAATTTCGAGCGTCTCGATATATGATGCTCCTGATTCGGACCTCCGTGTGAAAAGTTATGACCATTTGAATTTCTCGAGATCTTCCGTGGTTCAATTTCGGGCATCTCCATATGTGATGTGCCTGAATCGGACCTCCGAGTGAAAAATTATGACCATTTGAAATTCTCGAGAGCTTCCGTTGTTTAATTTCGAGCGTCTCGATACTGATGTGCCTGAATCGGACATCCGAGTGAAAAGTTATGACAATTTCAATTTCTCAAGAGCTTCTGTTGTTCAATTTTGAGCGTCTCGATATGTGATGTTCCTGAATCGGACCTCCGTGTGATAACTTATGACCCTTTGAATTTCTCGAAAGCTTCCATTGTTCAATTTCGAATGTCTCGATATCTGATGTGCCTGAATCGGACGTCTGAGTGAAAAGTTATGACAATTTTAATTTCTCGAGAGCTTCCATTGTTCAATTTCGAGCGTCTCGATATATGATGCGCCTGAATCGGACATCCGAGTGAAAAGTTATGACCATTTGAATTTCTCGAGATCTTCCGTGGTTCAATTTCGGGCGTCTCCATATGTGATGTGCCTGAATAGGACCTCCCTGTGAAAAGTTATGACGATTTGAATTTCTTGAGAGCTTCCGTTGTTTAATTTCGAGCGCCTCGATATCTGATGTGCCTGAATGGGACATCCGAGTGTAAAGTTATGACAATTTCAATTTCTCGAGAGTTTTCGTTTTTCAATTTCAAGCGTCTCGATATGTGATGTTCCTGAATCGGACCTCTGTGTCATAACCTATGACCATTTGAATTTCTCGAAAGCTTCCGTTGTTCAATTTCGAGCGTCTCGATATATTATGCACCTTAATTGGACCTCCGTGTGAAAAGTTATGACCATTTGAATTTCTCGAGATCTTCCGTTGTTCAATTTTAAGTGTCTCCATATGTGATGTGCCTGAATCGGACCTCCGTGTGAGAAGTTATGACCATTTGAATTTCTCGAGAGATTTCGTTGTTCAATTTCGAGCGGCTCAATATGTGATGTGCATGAATCGGACATCCGAGTGAAAAGTTATGACAATTTAAATTTCTCGAGAGCTTCCGTTGTTCAATTTCGAGCGTCTCGATATATTATGTGCCTGAATCGGACATCCGAGTGAAAAGTTATGACCATTTCAATTTCTCGAGAGCTTCCGTTGTTCAATTTCGAGCGTCTCGATATGTGATATTCCTGAATCGGACCTACGTGTGATAACTTATGACCATTTGAATTTCTCGAAAGGTTCCGTTGTTCAATTTTGAGCGTCTCAATATGTGATGTTCCTGAATCGGGCATCCGAGTGAAAAGTTATGACAATTTAAATTTCTCGAGAGCTTCCGTTGTTCAATTTCGAGCGTCTCGATATATGATGCGCCTGAATCGGACCTCCGTGTGAAAAGTTATGACCATTTGAATTTCTCGAGATCTTTCGTGATTCAATTTCGGGCGACTCCATATGTGATGTGCTCGAATCGGACATTCGAGTGAAAAGTTATGACAATTTTAATTTCTCGAGAGTTTCGTTTGTTCAATTTCGGGCGTCTCGATATATGATGCTGCTGAATCGGACCTCCGTGTGAAAAGTTATGACCATTTGAATTTCTCGAGATCTTCTGTGGTTCCATTTCGGGCGTCTCCATATGTGATGTGCCTGAATCGGACATTCGAGTGAAAAGTTATGACAATTTAAATTTCTCGAGAGCTTCCGTTGTTCAATTTTGAGCGTCTCGATATAGGATGCGCCTGAATCGGACCTCCGTGTGAAAAGTTATGACCATATGAATTTCTCAAGATCTTTCGTGATTCAATTTCGGGCAACTCCATTTGTGATGTGCTTGAATCGGACATTCGAGTGAAAAGTTATGACAATTTTAATTTCTCGAGAGCTTCGTTTGTTCAATTTCGAGCGTCTCGATATATGATGCTGCTGAATCGGACCTCCGTGTGAAAAGTTATGACCATTTGAATTTCTCGAGATCTTCTGTGGTTCAATTTCGGGCGTCTCCATATGTGATGTGCCTGAATCGGACCTCCATTTGAAAAGTTATGACCATATGAAATTCTCGAGAGCTTCCGTTGTTTAATTTCGAGCGTCTCGATATCTCATGTGCCTGAATCGGACATCCGAGTTAAAAGTTCTGACAATTTCAATTTCTCAAAAGCTTCCGTTGTTCAATTTCGAGCGTCTCGATATGTGATGTTCCTGAATCGGACCTTCGTGTGATAACTTGATGAGAATCCTGAAATTGGCCAAATACAGGCGAAAGGCCCAAGTGGAGAAGGGCGAAGGCCCAAGTGGAGAAGGATAAAGCCCCCGAGTGGAGATGGATGAAGGCCCAAGTGGAGAAGGATGAAGGCCCAAGTGGAGAAGGATGAAGGCCCAAGTGGAGAAGGATGAAGGCCTAGAGGCAGAGACACTATCAAGACTATTAATTGTTGCTGAAGGCCCAGATTAATTTGAAGGCCCAAGTTAAATATATTTTTAAGTTATAATTTTTATTTATTGTAATTTTGGCCCAAACTATTTAGAAGACCCATTTGAATTTCTCGAGATTTTACATTGTTCAATTTTGAGTGTCTCCATATGTGATGTGCCTGAATCGGACCTCCGTGTGAAAAGTTATGACTATATGAAATTGTCGAGAGCTTCCGTATTGTAATTTCGAGCGTGTCGATATCTGATGTGCCTGAATCGGACATCTGAGTGAAAAGTTATGACAATTTCAATTTCACGAGCGCTTCCGTTGTTCAATTTCGAGCGTGTCGATATGTGATGTTCCTGAATCGGACCTCCGTGTGATAACTTATGACCATTTGAATTTTTCGAAAGCTTTCGTTGTTCAATTTCGAGCGTCTCAATATGTGATTTGCCTGAATCGGACCTCCGTGTGAAAAGTTATGACCATTTGAATTTCTCGAGATTTTACATTGTTCAATTTTGAGTGTCTCCATATGTGATGTGCCTGAATCGGACCTCCGTGTGAAAAGTTATGACCATTTGAATTTCTAGAGAGATTTCGTTGTTCATTTCGAGCGTCTCGATATATGATGCGCTGATCAGACATCTGAGTGGAAAAGTTATGGCCATTTCAATTTCTCGAGAGCTTCCGT
>NW_024464743.1:3516-9179 GCF_000004515.6 Glycine max
GCTTCCGTTGTTCGTTTCGAGCGTCTCGATATATGATGCTCCTGAATCGGACCTCTGTGTGAAAGGTTATGACCATTTGAATTTCTCGAGAACTTCCGTGGTTCAATTTCGGGCGTCTCCATATGTGATGTGCCTGAATCGGACCTCCATTTGAAAAGTTATGACCATATGAAATTCTCGAGAGCTTCCGTTGTTTAATTTCAAGCGTCTCGATATCTCATGTGCCTGAATCGGACATCCGAGTTAAAAGTTCTGACAATTTCAATGTCTCAAAAGCTTCCGTTGTTCAATTTCGAGCGTCTCGATATGTGATGTTCCTGAATCGGACCTTCGTGTGATAACTTGATGAGAATCCTGAAATTGGCCAACTACAGGCGAAAGGCCCAAGTGGAGAAGGGCGAAGGCCCAAGTGGAGAAGGATAAAGCCCCCGAGTGGAGATGGATGAAGGCCCAAGTGGAGAAGGATGAAGGCCCAAGTGGAGAAGGATGAAGGCCTAGAGGCAGAGACACTATCAAGACTATTAATTGTTGCTGAAGGCCCAGATTAATTTGAAGGCCAAAGTTAAATATATTTTTAAGTTATAATTTTTATTTATTGTAATTTTGGCCCAAACTATTTAGAAGACCCATGTCTATTTTTATCTTTTTGTTCAGATACACTATAAGTATTGGTTTTTGTTTTGAATAAAAAAAAACTTTTGGCATTTTGATAAAATTTGGTGAGAGTTTCTCTCCGGGTTCCTTGTTGAACCAATTATCAGACTTATCAAGGTAATCCTTGTGGCGTCTATCCTGACTTATCTTCCTTCACCGGAAGTGGCGTCTACCCAGACTTATCTTCCTTCACCGGAAGTGGCGTCTACCCTGACTTATCTTCCTTCACCGGAAGTGGCGTCTACCCAGACTTATCTTCCTTCACCGGAAGTAGCGTCTATCCTGACTTATCTTCCTTCACTGGAAGTGGCGTCATCCAAACCTCCGTAGCATGTATCAAACGTTCCGCCCCTAAGATTCACATCATAACTTATGACCATTTGAATTTCTCGAAAGATTCCATTGTTTAATTTCGAGCGTCTCGATATCTGATGTGCCTGAATCGGACATCTGAGTGAAAAGTTATGGCAATTTAAATTTCTCGAGAGCTTCCATTGTTCAATTTCGAGCGTCTCGATATATGATGCGCCTGAATCGGACATCCGAGTGAAAATTTATGATCATTTAAATTTCTCGAGAGCTTCCGTTGTTCAATTTCGAGCGTCTCAATATATTATGCGCCTGAATCGGACATCCAAGAGAAAAGTTATGACCATTTGAATTTCTCGAGATCTTCCGTGTTTCAATTTCGGGCGTCTCCATATGTGATGTGCCTGAATCGGACATCCTAGTGAAAAGTTATGACAATTTCAATTTCTCAAGAGCTTCCGTTGTTCAATTTCGAGCGTCTCGATATGTCATGTTCCTGAATCGGACCTCCGTGTGACAAGTTATGACCATTTGAATTTCTCGAGATCTTCCGTGGTTTAATTTCGGGCGTCTCCATATGTGATGTGCCTCAATCGGACCTCTGTGTGAAAAGTTATGACAATTTTAATTTCTCGAGAGCTTCCGTTGTTCAATTTCGAGCGTCTCGATATCTGATGAGCCTGAACCGGACATCCGAGTGTAAAGTTATGACAATTTTGAATTTCTCGAGAGCTTCAGTTTTTCAATTTCGAGCGTCTCGATATGTGATGTTCCTGAATCAGACCTCCGTGTCATAACCTATGACAATTTGAATTTCTCGCAAGCTTCCGATGTTCAATTTTGAGCGTCTCAATATGTGATGTGCCTGAATTGGACCTCCGTGTGAAAAGTTATGACCATTTGAATTTCTCGAGATCTTCCGTTGTTCAATTTTAAGTGTCTCCATATGTGATGTGCCTGAATCGGACCTCCGTGTGAGAAGTTATGACCATTTGAATTTCTCGAGAGATTTCGTTGTTCAATTTCGAACGTCTCGATATATGATGCGCCTGAATCGGACTTCCGAGTGAAAATTTATGATCATTTAAATTTCTCGAGAGCTTCCGTTGTTCTATTTCGAGCGTCTCGATATATTATGCACCTGAATCGGACCTCCGTGTGAAAAGTTATGACCATTTGAATTTCTCGAGATCTTCCGTGGTTCAATTCCGGGCGTCTCCATATGTGATGTTCCTGAATCGGACCTCCATTTGAAAATTTATGACCATTTGAAATTCTCGAGAGCTTCCGTTGTTTAATTTCGAGCGTCTCGATATGTGATGTGCCTGAATCGGACATCCGAGTGAAAAGTTATGACAATTTCAATTTCTCAAGAGCTTCCGTTGTTCAATTTCGAGCGTCTCGATATGTGATGTTCCAGAATCGAACCTCCGTGTGATAACTTATAACAATTTCAATTTCTCGAAAGCTTCCATTATTTAATTTCGAGTGTCTCGATATTTGATGTGCCTGAATCGGATATCTGAGTGAAAAGCTATGACAATTTTAATTTCTCGAGAGCTTCCATTGTTTAATTTCGAGCCTCTCGATATATGATGCGCCTGAATCGGACATCCGAGTGAAAATTTATGATCATTTAAATTTCTCGAGAGCTTCCGTTGTTCAATTTCGAGCGTCTCAATATATTATGCGCCTGAATTGGACATCCGAGTGAAAAGTTATGACCATTTGAATTTCTCGAGATATTCCGTGGTTCAATTACGGGCGTCTCCATATGTGATGTGCCTGTATAGGACCTCCATGTGAAAAGTTATGACCATTTGAAATTCTCGAGAGCATCCGTTGTTTAATTTCGAGCGTGTCGATATAAGATGTGCCTGAATCGGACATCCGGGTGAAAAGTTATGACAATTTCAATTTCTCGAGAGTTTTCGTTGTTCAATTTCGAGCGTCTCGATGTGTGATGTTCCTGAATCGGACCTCCGTGTGATAACTTATGACCATTTGAATTTCTCGAGAGATTTCGTTGTTCAATTTCGAGCGTCTCAATATAAGATGTGCTTGAATTAGACCTCCGTGTGCAAAGTTATGACCATTTGAATTTCTCGAGATCTTCCGTGGTTCAATTTCGGGCGTCTCCATATGTGATGTGCTTGAATCGGACATCCGAGTGAAAAGTTATGACAATTTTAATTTTTCGACAGCATCCGTTGTTCAATTTCGAGCGTCTCGATATATGATACGCCTAAATCGGACCTCCGTGTGACAAGTTATGACAATTTGAATTTCTCGAGATCTTTCCGTGGTTCAATTTCGGGCGTCTCCATATGTGATTTGCCTCAATCGGACCTCCCTGTGAAAAGTTATGACCACTTGAATTTCTCGAGAGGTTCCGTTGTTTAATTTCGAGCGTCTCGATATCTGATGTGCCTTAATCGAACATCCGAGTGAAAAGTTATGACCATTTAAATTTCTCGAGAGCTTCCGTTATTCAATTTCGAGCGTCTCGATATGTGATATTCCTGAATCGGACCTCCGTGTGATAACTTATGACCATTTGAATTTCTCGAGAGATTTCGTTGTTCAATTTCAAGCGTCTCGATATATGATGCGCCTGAATCGGACCTCCGTGTGATAACTTATGATCATTTAAATTTCTCGAGAGCTTCCATTGTTCTATTTCGAGCGTCTCGATATATTATGCGCCTGAATCGGACATCTGAGTGAAAAGTTATGACCATTTCAATTTCTCGAGGGCTTCCGTTGTTCAATTTCGAGCGTCTCGATATATTATGCGCCCGAATCGGATCTCCGTGTGAAAAGTTATGACCATTTGAATTTCTCGAGATCTTACGTGGTTCAATTTCGGGCAACTCCATATGTGATGTGCTTGAATCGGACATTCGAGTCAAAAGTTATGACAATTTTAATTTTTCGAGAGCTTCCGTTGTTCAATTTTGAGCGTCTCGATATATGATGCTCCTGAATCGGACCTCCGTGCGAAAAGTTATGACCATTTAAATTTCTCGAGATCTTCCGTGGTTCAATTTCGGACGTCTCCATATGTGATGTGCCTGAATCGGACCTCCGTGTGAAAAGTTATGACCATTTGAAATTCTCGAGAGCTTCCGTTGTTTAATTTCGAGCGTCTCGATATCTGATGTGCCTGAATCGGACATCAAAGTGAAAAGTTGTGCATTTTCAATTTCTCTAGAGCTTCTGTTGTTCAATTCGAGCGTCTCGATATGTGATGTTCCTGAATCGGACCTCCGTGTGATAACTTATGACCATTTGAATTTCTCGAGAGATTTCGTTGTTCAATTTCGGGCGTCTCAATATATGACGTGCTCGAATCGGACCTTTGCGTGAAAAGTTATGACGATTTGAATTTCTCGAGATCTTTCGTGGTTCAATTTCGAGCGTCTGAATATATTATGCGCCAGCATCGGACATCCGAGTGAAAAGTTATGACCATTTGAATTTCTCGAGATCTTCTCTGGTTCAATTTCGGGCGTCTCCATATGTGATGTGCTTGAATCAGAACTCCGTGTGAAAAGTTATGACCACTTGAATTTCTCGAGAGGTTCCGTTGTTTAATTTCGAGAATCTCGATATCTGATGTGCCTTAATCGGACATCCGAGTGAAAAGTTATGACCATTTAAATTTCTTGAGAGCTTCCGTTGTTCAATTTCGAGCGTCTCGATATGTGATATTTCTGAATCGGACCTCCGTGTGATAACTTATGACCATTTGAATTTCTCGAGAGATTTCGTTGTTCATTTCGAGCGTCTCGATATATGATGCGCCTAAATCGGACATCTGAGTGAAAATTTATGATCATTTAAATTTCTCGAGAGCTTCCGTCGTTCTATTTCGAGCGTCTCGATATATTATGCGCCTGAATCAGACATCCGAGTGAAAAGTTATGACCATTTCAATTTCTCAAGAGCTTCCGTTGTTCAATTTCGAGCGTCTTGATATGTGATATTCCTGAATCGGACCTCCGTGTGATAACTTATGACCATTTGAATTTCTCGAGAGATTTCGTTGTTCAATTTTGAGCGTCTCGATATATGATGCGCCTGAATCGGACATCCGAGTGAAAATTTATGATCATTTAAATTTCTCGAGAGCTTCCATTGTTCTATTTCGAGTGTCTCGATATATTATGCGCCTGAATCGGACATCTGAGTGAAAAGTTATGACCATTTCAATTTCTCGAGAGCTTCCGTTGTTCAATTTCGAGCGACTCGATATGTGATATTCCTGAATCGGACCTCCGTGTGATAACTTATGACCATTTGAATTTCTCGAGAGCT
Organism: Glycine max; assembly: GCF_000004515.6. NCBI lineage: Eukaryota > Viridiplantae > Streptophyta > Magnoliopsida > Fabales > Fabaceae > Glycine > Glycine max. The sequence continues at coordinate 8,800 of NW_024464743.1, forward strand.
TCCGTTGTTGAATTTCGAGCTTCTCGATATATGATGCGCTTGAATCGGACCTCCGTGTGAAAAGTTATGACCACTTGAATTTCTCGATATCTTACGTGGTTCAATTTTCGGGCAACTCCATATGTGATGTGCTTAACTCGAACATCCGAGTGAAAGATCATGACACTTTTATTATCTCGAGAGCTCCCGTGTGTTCATTTTCGAGCTTTTGATACATGAAGCGCCTGAATCGGACCTCCGTGTGAAAAGTTATGACCACTTGAATTTCTCGATATCTTACGTGGTTCAATTTTGGGCATCTACATATGTGATGTGCTTAAATCGGACATCCGAGTGAAAGGTTATCACAATTTTAATTTCTCGAGAGCTTCCGTTGTTCA
>NW_024464743.1:9336-10141 GCF_000004515.6 Glycine max
GAATTTCTCGAGAGGTTCCGCTGTTTAATTTCGAGCGTCCCGATATCTGATGTGCCTTAATCGGACATCCGAGTGAAAAGTTATGACCATTTAAATTTCTCGAGAGCTTCCGTTGTTCAATTTCGAGCGTCTCGATATGTGATATTCCTGAATCAGACCTCCGTGTAACAAGTTATGACAATTTGAATTTCTCGAGATCTTCCGTGGTTCAATTCCGGGCGTCTACATATGTGATGTGCCTCAATCGGACTTCCCTGTGAAAAGTTATGACCACTTGAATTTCTCGAGAGGTTCCGCTGTTTAATTTCGAGCGTCCCGATATATGATGCGCCTGAATCGGACATCCGAGTGAAAATTTATGATCATTTAAATTTCTCGACAGCTTCCGTCGTTCTATTTCGAGCGTCTCGATGTATTATGCGCCTGAATCAGACATCCGAGTGAAAAGTTATGACCATTTCAATTAATCGAGAGCTTCCGTTGTTCAATTTCGAGCGTCTCGATATATGATACGCCTAAATCGGACCTCCGTGTGACAAGTTATGACAATTTGAATTTCTCGAGATCTTCCGTGGTTCAATTTCGGGCGTCTCCATATGTGATGTGCCTCAATCGGACCTCCCTGTGAAAAGTTATGACCACTTGAATTTCTCAAGAGCTTCCGTTGTTTAATTTCGAGCGTCTCGATATCCGATGTGCCTAAATCGGACATCCGAGTGAAAAGTTATGACCATTTAAATTTCTCGAGAGCTTCCGTTGTTCAATTTCGAGCGTCTCGATATGTGATATTCCTGAATCGGACCTC
>NW_024464743.1:10374-11151 GCF_000004515.6 Glycine max
AATTTCGAGCGTCTCGATATGTGATATTCCTGAATCGGACCTCCGTTTGATAACTTATGACCATTTGAATTTCTCGAGAGATTTCGTTGTTCAATTTTGAGCGTCTCGATATATGATGCGCTTGAATCGGACATCCGAGTGAAAATTTATGATCATTTAAATTTCTCGAGAGCTTCCATTGTTCTATTTCGAGCTTCTCGATATATTATGCGCCTGAATCGGACATCTGAGTGAAAAGTTATGACCATTTCAATTTCTCGAGGGCTTCCGTTGTTCAATTTCGAGCGTCTCGATATATTATGCGCCCGAATCGGATCTCCGTGTGAATAGTTATGACCATTTGAATTTCTCGAGATCTTACGTGGTTCAATTTCGGGCAACTCCATATGTGATGTGCTTAAATCGGACATCCGAGTGAAAGATTATGACAATTTTAATTTCTCGAGAGCTTCCGTTGTTGAATTTCGAGCTTCTCGATATATGATGCGCCTGAATCGGACCTCCATGTGAAAAGTTATGACCACTTGAATTTCTCGATATCTTACGTGGTTCAATTTTCGGGCAACTCCATATGTGATGTGCTTAAATCGGACATCCGAGTGAAAGATTATGAGAATTTTAATTTCTCGAGAGCTTCCGTTGATCAATTTCGAGGTTTTCGATATATGATGCGCCTGAATCGGACCTCCGTGTGAAAAGTTATGACCACTTGAATTTCTCGATATCTTACGTGGTTCAATTTTGGGCAACTACATATGTGATGTGCTTAAATCGGAC
>NW_024464743.1:11585-15551 GCF_000004515.6 Glycine max
CGATATCTGATGTGCCTTAATCGGACATCCGAGTGAATAGTTCTGACCATTTAAATTTCTCGAGAGCTTTCGTTGTTCAATTTCGAGCGTCTCGATATGTGATATTCCTGAATCGGACCTCCGTGTGATAACTTATGACCATTTGAATTTCTCGAGATATTTCGTTGTTCAATTTCGAGCGTCTCGATATATGATGCGCCTGAATCGGACATCTAAGTGAAAATTTATGATCATTTAAATTTGTCGAGAGCTTCCATCGTTCTATTTCGAGCGTCTCGATATATTATGCGCCTGAATCAGACATCCGAGTGAAAAGTTATGACCATTTCAATTTCTCGAGAGCTTCCGTTGTTCAATTTCGAGCGTCTCGATATGTGATATTCCTGAATCGGACCTCCGTGTGATAACTTATGACCATTTGAATTTCTCGAGAGATTTCGTTGTTCAATTTTGAGCGTCTCGATATATGATGCGCCTGAATCGGACATCCGAGTGAAAATTTATGATCATTTAAATTTCTCGAGAGCTTCCATTGTTCTATTTCGAGTGTCTCGATATATTATGCGCCTGAATCGGACATCTGAGTGAAAAGTTATGACCATTTCAATTTCTCGAGGGCTTCCGTTGTTCAATTTCGAGCTTTTGATATATGATGCGCCTGAATCGGACCTCCGTGTGAAAAGTTATGACCACTTGAATTTCTCGATATCTTACGTGGTTCAATTTTGGGCAACTACATATGTGATGTGCTTAAATCGGACATCCGAGTGAAAGGTTATCACAATTTTAATTTCTCGAGAGCTTCCGTTGTTCAATTTCGAGCGTCTCGATATATGATGCTCCTGAATCAGACCTCCGTGTGACAAGTTATGACAATTTGAATTTCTCGAGATCTTCCGTGGTTCAATTTCGGGCGTCTCCATATGTGATGTGCTTGAATCGGACCTCCGTGTGAAAAGTTATGACCACTTGAATTTCTCGAGAGGTTCCGCTGTTTAATTTCGAGCGTCCCGATATATGATACGCCTAAATCGGACATCCGAGTGAAAAGTTATGACCATTTAAATTTCTCGAGAGCTTCCGTTGTTCAATTTCGAGCGTGTCGATATGTGATATTCCTGAATCGGACCTCCGTTTGATAACTTATGACCATTTGAATTTCTCGAGAGATTTCTTTGTTCAATTTCGAGCGTCTCGATATATGATGCGCCTGAATCGGACATCCGAGTGAAAAGTTATGACCATTTCAATTAATCGAGAGCTTTCTGTTGTTCAATTTCGAGCGTCTCGATATATGATACGCCTAAATCGGACCTCCGTGTGATAAGTTATGACAATTTGAATTTCTCGAGATGTTCCGTGGTTAGATTTCGGGCGTCTCCATATGTGATGTGCCTCAATCGGACCTCCCTGTGAAAAGTTATGACCATTATCAATTCACACAGAGACCTCAGAATTTCGAGCGTCTCGATATCTGATGTGCCTAAATCGGACATCCGAGTGAAAAGTTATGACCATTTAAATTTCTCGAGAGCTTCCGTTGTTCAATTTCGAGCGTCTCGATATGTGATATTCCTGAATCGGACCTCCGTTTGATAACTTATGACCATTTGAATTTCTCGAGAGATTTCGTTGTTCAATTTCGAGCGTCTTGATATATGATGCGCCTGAATCGGACATCTAAGTGAAAATTTATGATCATTTAAATTTGTCGAGAGCTTCCGTCGTTCTATTTCGAGCGTCTCGATATATTATGCGCCTGAATCAGACATCCGAGTGAAAAGTTATGACCATTTCAATTTCTCGAGAGCTTCCGTTGTTCAATTTCGAGCGTCTCGATATGTGATATTCCTGAATCGGACCTTCGTGTGATAACTTATGACCATTTGAATTTCTCGAGAGATTTCGTTGTTCAATTTTGAGCGTCTCGATATATGATGCGCTTGAATCGGACATCCGAGTGAAAATTTATGATCATTTAAATTTCTCGAGAGCTTCCGTTGTTGAATTTCGAGCTTCTCGATATATGATGCGCCTGAATCGGACCTCCGTGTGAAAAGTTATGACCACTTGAATTTCTAGATATCTTACGTGGTTCAATTTTCGGGCAACTCCATATGTGATGTGCTTAAATCGGACATCCGAGTGAAAGATTATGACAATTTTAATATCTCGAGAGCTTCCGTTGTTCAATTTCGAGCTTTTGACACATGATGCGCCTGAATCGGACCTCCGTGTGAAAAGTTATGACCACTTGAATTTCTCGATATCTTACGTGGTTCAATTTTGGGCAACTACATATGTGATGTGCTTAAATCGGACATCCGAGTGAAAGGTTATCACAATTTTAATTTCTCGAGAGCTTCCGTTGTTCAATTTCGAGCGTCTCGATATATGATGCTCCTGAATCAGACCTCCGTGTGACAAGTTATGACAATTTGAATTTCTCGAGATCTTCCGTGGTTCAATTTCGGGCGTCTCCATATGTGATGTGCCTCAATCGGACTTCCCTGTGAAAAGTTATGACCACTTGAATTTCTCGAGAGGTTCCGCTCTTTAATTTCGAGCGTCCCGATATCTGATGTGCCTTAATCGGACATCCGAGTGAAAAGTTATGACCATTTAAATTTCTCGAGAGCTTCCGTTGTTCAATTTCGAGCGTCTCGATATGTGATATTCCTGAATCGGACCTCCGTGTGATAACTTATGACCATTTGAATTTCTCGAGAGATTTCGTTGTTCAATTTCGAGCGTCTCGATATATGATGCGCCTGAATCGGACATCCGAGTGAAAATTTATGATCATTTAAATTTCTCGAGAGCTTCCGTCGTTCTATTTCGAGCGTCTCGATGTATTATGCGCCTGAATCAGACATCCGAGTGAAAAGTTATGACCATTTCAATTAATCGAGAGCTTCTGTTGTTCAATTTCGAGCGTCTCGATATATGATACGCCTAAATCGGACCTCCGTGTGATAAGTTATGACAATTTGAATTTCTCGAGATGTTCCGTGGTTAGATTTCGGGCGTCTCCATATGTGATGTGCCTCAATCGGACCTCCCTGTGAAAAGTTATGACCACTTGAATTTCTCAAGAGCTTCCGTTGTTTAATTTCGAGCGTCTCGATATCTGATGTGCCTAAATCGGACATCCGAGTGAAAAGTTATGACCATTTAAATTTCTCGAGAGCTTCCGTTGTTCAATTTCGAGCGTCTCGATATGTGATATTCCTGAATCGGACCTCCGTTTGATAACTTATGACCATTTGAATTTCTCGAGAGATTTCGTTGTTCAATTTCGAGCGTCTTGATATATGATGCGCCTGAATCGGACATCTAAGTGAAAATTTATGATCATTTAAATTTGTCGAGAGCTTCCGTCGTTCTATTTCGAGCGTCTCGATATATTATGCGCCTGAATCAGACATCCGAGTGAAAAGTTATGACCATTTCAATTTCTCGAGAGCTTCCGTTGTTCAATTTCGAGCGTCTCGATATGTGATATTCCTGAATCGGACCTTCGTGTGATAACTTATGACCATTTGAATTTCTCGAGAGATTTCGTTGTTCAATTTTGAGCGTCTCGATATATGATGCGCTTGAATCGGACATCCGAGTGAAAAGTTATGATCATTTGAATTTCTCGAGAGCTTCCATTGTTCAATTTCGAGTGTCTCGATATATGATGCGCCTGACTCGGACATCTGAGTGAAAAGTTATGACCATTTCAATTTCTCGAGAGCTTCCGTTGTTCAATTTCGAGCGTCTCGATATGTGATATTCCTGAATCGGACCTCCGTGTGATAACTTATGACCATTTGAATTTCTCGAGAGCTTCCGTTGTTGAATTTCGAGCTTCTCGATATATGATGCGCCTGAATCGGACCTCCGTGTGAAAAGTTATGACCACTTGAATTTCTCGATATCTTACGTGGTTCAATTTTCGGGCAACTCCATATGTGATGT
>NW_024464743.1:15747-16530 GCF_000004515.6 Glycine max
ATCCGAGTGAAAGGTTATCACAATTTTAATTTCTCGAGAGCTTCCGTTGTTCAATTTCGAGCGTCTCGATATATGATGCTCCTGAATCAGACCTCCGTGTGACAAGTTATGACAATTTGAATTTCTCGAGATCTTCCGTGGTTCAATTTCGGGCGTCTCCATATGTGATGTGCCTCAATCGGACTTCCCTGTGAAAAGTTATGACCACTTGAATTTCTCGAGAGGTTCCGCTCTTTAATTTCGAGCGTCCCGATATCTGATGTGCCTTAATCGGACATCCGAGTGAAAAGTTATGACCATTTAAATTTCTCGAGAGCTTCCGTTGTTCAATTTCGAGCGTCTCGATATGTGATGTTCCTGAATCGGACCTCCGTGTGAAACTTATGACCATTTGAATTTCTCGAGAGATTTCGTTGTTCAATTTCGAGCGTCTCGATATATGATGCGCCTAAATCGGACGTCCGAGTGAAAATTTATGATCATTTAAATTTCTTGAGAGCTTCCGTTGTTCTATTTCGAGCGTCTCGATATATTATGCGCCTGAATCGGACATCTGAGTGAAAAGTTATGACCATTTCAATTTCTCGAGAGCTTCCGTTGTTCAATTTCGAGCGTCTCGATATATTATGCGCCTGAATCGGACCTCCGTGTGAAAAGTTATGACTATTTGAATTTCTCGAGATCTTACGTGGTTCAATTTCGGGCGACTCCATATGTGATGTGCTTGAATCGGACATCCGAGTGAAAGGTTATGACCATTTTAATTTCTCGAGAGCTTCCGTT
>NW_024464743.1:19325-20265 GCF_000004515.6 Glycine max
CCGTTGTTTAATTTCGAGCGTCTCGATATCTGATGTGCGTGAATCGGACCTCCGTGTGATAACTTATGACCATTTGAATTTCTCGAGAGATGTCGTTGTTCAATTTCGAGCGTCTCGATATATTATCAGCCTGAATCGGACCTCCGTGTGAAAAGTTATGACCATTTGAATTTCTTTAGATCTTACGTGGTTCAATTTCGGGCAACTCCATATGTGATGTGCTTGAATCGGACATCCGAGTGAAAAGTTATGACAATTTTAATTTCTCGAGAGCTTCCGTTGTTCAATTTCGAGCGTCTCGATATATGATGCTCCTGAATCGGACCTCCGTGCGAAAAGTTATGACCAGTTGAATTTCTCGAGATCTTCCGTGGTTCAATTTCGGGCGTCTCCATATGTGATGTGCTTCAATCGGACCTCCGTGTGAAAATTTATGACCAGTTGAATTTCTCGAGAGGTTCCGTTGTTTAATTTCGAGCGTCTCGATAACTGATGTGCCTGAATCGTACATGCGAGTGAAAAGTTATGACAATTTTAATTTCTCGAGAGATTCCATTGTTCAATTTCGAGCGTCTCGATATATTATGCACCTGAATCGGACCTCCGTGTGAAATGTTATGACCATTTGAATTTATCGATATCTTTCGTGGTTCAATTTCGGGCAACTCCATATGTGATGTGCTTAAATCGGACATCCGAGTGAAAGGTTATCACAATTTTAATTTCTCGAGAGCTTCCGTTGTTCAATTTCGAGCGTCTCGATATATGATGCTCCTGAATCGGACCTCTGTGTGAAAAGTTATGACCATTTGAATTTCTCGAGATCTTCCGTGGTTCAATTTCGGGCGTCTCCATATGTGATGTGCCTGAATCGGACCTCCGTGTGAAAAGTTATGACCATTTGAAATTCTTGAGAGCTTCCGTTGTTTAATTTGAGCGA
>NW_024464743.1:20899-21641 GCF_000004515.6 Glycine max
TTTGAGCGTCTCGATATATGATGCGCGTGAATCGAACATCCGAGTGAAAATTTATGATCATTTAAATTACTCGAGGGCTTCCGTTGTTCAATTTCGAGCGTCTCGATATATTATGCGCCTGAATCGGACATCCGAGTGAAAAGTTATGACCATTTCTGTTTCTCAAGAGCTTTCGTTGTTCAGTTTTGAGCGTCTCGATATATTATGCGCCTGAATCAGAACTCCGAGTGAAAAGATATCACCAATTTCAATTACTCGAGAGCTTCCGTTGTTCAATTTCGAGCGTCTCGATATATTATGCGCCTGAATCGGACCTCCGTGTGAAAAGTTATGACCATTTGAATTTCTCGAGATCTTACGTGGTTCAATTTCGGGCAACTCCATATGTGATGTGCTTGAATCGGACATCCGAGTGAAAAGTTATGACAATTTTAATTCCTCGAGAGCTTCCGTTGTTCAATTTCGAGCGTCTCGATATATGATGCTCCTGAATCGGACCTCCGTGCGAAAAGTTATGACAATTTAATTTCTCGAGAGCTTCCGTTGTTCAATTTCGAGCGTCTCGATATATGATGCAGCTGAATCGTACATCGGAGTGAAAAGTTATGACAATTTCAATTTCTCAAGAGCTTTCGTGGTTCAATTTCGAACGTCTCCATATGTGATGCGCGTGAATCGGACCTCCGTGTGAAAAGTTATGACCATTTAAATTTCTCGAGAGCTTCCATTGTTCAATTTTGAG
>NW_024464743.1:27363-28784 GCF_000004515.6 Glycine max
TATGACCATTTGATTTCTCGAGATCTTACGTGGTTCAATTTCGGCAACTCCATATGTGATGTGCTTAAATCGGACATCCGAGTGAAAGATTATCACAATTTTAATTTCTCGAGAGCTTCCGTTGTTCAATTTCGAGCGTCTCGATATATGATGCTCCTGAATCGGACCTCTGTGTGAAAAGTTATGACCATTTGAATTTCTCGAGATCTTCCGTGGTTCAATTTCGGGCGTCTCCATATGTGATGTGCCTGAATCGGACCTCCGTGTGAAAAGTTATGACCATTTGAAATGCTCGAGAGCTTCCGTTGTTGGATTTGGGGCGTCTCGATATGTGGGGAAAACTAGGATCGGACATCCGAGTGAAAAGTTATGACAATTTCAATTTCTCGAGAGCTTCCGTTGTTCAATTTCGAGCGTCTCGATATATTATGCGCCTGAATCGGACCTCCGTGTGAAAAGTTATGACTATTTGAATTTCTCGAGATCTTACGTGGTTCAATTTCGGGCGACTCCATATGTGATGTGCTTGAATCGGACATCCGAGTGAAAAGTTATGACAATTTTAATTTCTCGAGAGCTTCCGTTGTTCAATTTCGAGCGTCTCAATATATTATGCGCCTGAATCGGACATCCGAGTGAAAAGTTATGAACATTTGAATTTCTCGAGATCTTTCCGTGGTTCAATTTCGGGCGTCTCCATATGTGATGTGCCTTCAATCGGACCTCAGTGTGAAAATTTATGACCATTTGAATTTCTCGAGAGGTTCCGTTGTTTAATTTCGAGCGTCTCGATATCTGATGTGCCTGAATCGTACATGCGAGTGAAAAGTTATGACAATTTTAATTTCTCGAGAGATTCCATTGTTCAATTTCGAGCGTCTCGATATATTATGCACCTGAATCGGACCTCCGTGTGAAATGTTATGACCATTTGAATTTATCGATTTCTTGCGTGGTTCAATTTCGGGCAACTCCATATGTGATGTTCTTGAATCGGACACCCGAGTGAAAAGTTATGACAATTTTAATTTCTCGAGAGCTTCCGTTGTTCAATTTCAAGTCTCTCAATATATTATGCGCCTGAATCGAACATCCGAGTGAAAAGTTATGAACATTTGAATTTCTCGAGATCTTCTGTGGTTCAATTTCGGGCGTCTCCATATGTGATGTGCTTCAATCGGACCTCCGTGTGAAAATTTATGACCATTTGAATTTCTCGAGAGGTTCCGTTGTTTAATTTCGAGCGTCTCGATATCTGATGTGCCTGAATCGTACATGCGAGTGAAAAGTTATGACAATTTTAATTTCTCGAGAGATTCCATTGTTCAATTTCGAGCGTCTCGATATATGATGCGCCTGAATCGGACATCCGAGTGAAAATTTATGATCATTTAAATTTCTTGAGAGCTTCCGTTGTTCAA
>NW_024464743.1:31476-52528 GCF_000004515.6 Glycine max
CGTCTCGATATATTATGCGCCTGAATCGGACATCCGAGTTAAAAGTTATGACCATTTCTGTTTCTCAAGAGCTTTCGTTGTTCAGTTTTGAGCGTCTCGATATATTATGCGCCGGAATCAGACATCCGAGTGAAAAGTTATGACCATTTCAATTTCTCGAGAGCTTCCGTTGTTCAATTTCGAGCGTCTCGATATGTGATGTTCCTGAATCGGACCTCCGTGTGATAACTTATGACCATTTGAATTTCTCGAAAGCTTCCGTTGTACAATTTTAGGCGTCTCAATATGTGATGTGCCTGAATCAGACATCCGAGTGAAAAGTTATGATAATTTAAATTTCTCGAGAGCTTCCGTTGTTTAATTTCGAGCGTCTCGATATCTGATGTGCCTGAATCGGACATCCGTGTGATAACCTATGACCTTTTTAATTTCTCGAAAGCTTCCGTTGTTCAATTTCGAGCGTCTCGATATAAGATGTCAGGGTCCCCCTCCATGAACGCAAAAAGTTATGAACATTTGAATTTCTCTAGATCTTCCGTGGTTCAATTTCGGGCGTCTCCATATGTGATTTGCTTCAATCGGACCTCCGTGTGAAAATTTATGACCATTTGAATTTCTCGAGAGGTTCCGTTGTTTAATTTCGAGCGTCTCGATATCTGATGTGCCTGAATCGTACATGCGAGTGAAAAGTTATGACAATTTTAATTTCTCGAGAGATTCCATTGTTCAATTTCGAGCGTCTCGATATATGATGCGCCTGAATCGGACATCCGAGTGAAAATTTATGATCATTTAAATTTCTTGAGAGCTTCCGTTGTTCAATTTCGAGCGTCTCAATATATTATGCGCCAGCATCGGACATCCGAGTGAAAAGTTATGACCATCTGAATTTCTCGAGATCTTCTCTGGTTCAATTTCAGGCGTCTCCATATGTGATAAGCTTGAATCGGACCTCCGTGTGAAAAGTTATGACCTTTTGAATTTCTTGAGAGGTTTCGTTGTTTAATTTCGAGCGTCTCGATATCTGATGTGCCTGAATCGGACATCCGAGTGAAAATTTATGACCATTTAAATTTCTCGAAAGCTTTCGTTGTTCAATTTCGACCATCTCAATATATTATGCGCTTGAATCGGACATCCGAGTGAAAAGTGATGACCATTTGAATTTCTCCAGATCTTCCGTGGTTCAATTTCGGGACTCTCCATATTTGATGTGCTTGAATCGGACCTCATTGTGAAAAGTTTTAACCATTTGAATTTCTCGAGAGGTTCCGTTGTTAAATTTCGAGCGTCTCGATATCTGATGTGCCTGAATCGGGCATCCGAGTCAAAAGTTATGACAATTTTAATTTCTCGAGAGTTTCCACTGTTCAATTTCAAGCATCTCGATATATGATGCGCCTGAATAGGACATCCGAGTGAAAAGTTATGACAATTTTAATTTCTCGAGAGCTTCTATTGTTCAATTTCGAGAGTCTCCATATATGATGCGCCTGAATCGAACATCCGAGTGAAAATTTATAATCATTTAAATTTCTCGAGAGCTTTTGTTGTTAAATTTCGAGTGTCTCAATATATTATGCGCCTGAATCAAACATCCGAGTGAAAAGTTATGAACATTTGAATTTCTCGAGATCTTCCGTGGTTCAATTTCAGGCGTCTCCATATGTGATGTGCTTCAATCGGACCTCCGTGTGAAAATTTATGACCATTTGAATTTCTCGAGAAGTTCCGTTGTTTAATTTCGAGCGTCTCAATATCTGATGTGCCTGAATCGTACATGCGAGTGAAAAGTTATGACAATTTTAATTTCTCGAGAGATTCCATTGTTCAATTTCAAGCATCTCGATATATGATGCGCCTGAATAGGACATCTGAGTGAAAAGTTATGACAATTTTAATTTCTCGAGAGCTTCTATTGTTCAATTTCGAGCGTCTCGATATATGATGCGCCTGAATCGAACATACGAGTGAAAATTTATCATCATTTAAATTTCTCGAGAGCTTCCGTTGTTCAATTTCGAGCGTCTCGATATATGATGCGCCTGAATCGGACATCCGAGTGAAAAGTTATGACCATTTCTGTTTCTCAAGAGCTTTCGTTGTTCAGTTTTGAGCGTCTCGATATATTATGCGCCGGAATCAGACATCCGAGTGAAAAGTTATGACCATTTCAATTTCTCGAGAGCTTCCGTTGTTCAATTTCAAGCGTCTCGATATGTGATGTTCCTGAATCGGACCTCCGTGTGATAACTTATGACCATTTGAATTTCTCGAAAGCTTCCGTTGTACAATTTCGAGCGTCTCAATATGTGATGTGCCTGAATCAGACATCCGAGTGAAAAGTTATGATAATTTAAATTTCTCGAGAGCTTCCGTTGTTTAATTTCGAGCGTCTCGATATCTGATGTGCCTGAATCGGACATCCGTGTGATAACCTATGACCTTTTGAATTTCTCGAAAGCTTCCGTTGTTCAATTTCGAGCGTCTCAATATGAGATGTGCCTGAATCGGACCTCCGTGTGAAAAGTTATGACCATTTGAATTTCTCAAGATCTTCTGTTGTTCAATTTTGAGTGTCTCCATATGTGATGTGCCAGAATCGTACCTCCGTGTTAAAAGTTATGACCATTTGAATTTGTCGAGAGATTTCATTGTTCAATTTCGAGCATCTCGATATATGATGCGTCTGAATCGGACATCCGAGTGAAAATTTATGATCATTTAAATTTCTCGAGAGCTTCCGTTGTTCAATTTCGAGCGTCTGGATATATTATGCGCCTGAATCGGACATCCGAGTGAAAAGTTATGACAATTTTAATTTCTCGAGAGCTTCCATTGTTCAATTTCTAGCGTTTCGATATATGATGCGTCTGAATCGGACATCCGAGTGAAAATTTATGATCATTTAAATTTCTCGAGAGCTTCCGTTGTTCAATTTCGAGCATCTCAATATATTATTTGCCTGAATCGGACATCCGAGTAAAAAGTTATGACCATTTGAATTTCTCGAGATCTTCCGAGGTTCATTTTCGGGCGTCTCCATATGTGATGGGCGTGAATCGGACATCCGAGGGAAAAGTTATGACAATTTTAATTTTCCGACAGCATCCGTTGTTCAATTTCGATCGTCTCGATATGTGATGCGCCTGAATCGGACCTCCGTGTGACAAGTTATGACAATTTGGATTTCTCGAGATCTTCCGTGGTTCAGTTTCGGGCGTCTCCATATGTGATGTGCCTCAATCGGACCTCCGTGTGAAAAGTTATGACGATTTGAATTTCTCGAGAGCTTCCGTTGTTTAATTTCGAGTTCCTCAATATGTGATGTGCCTGAATCGAACATCCGAGTGTAAAGTTATGACAATTTCAATTTCTCGAGAGCTTTCGTTTTTCAATTTCGAGCGTCTCGATATGTGATGTTCCTGAATCGGACCTCCGTGTGAAAAGTTAGGACCATTTGAATTTCTCGAGAGATTTCGTTGTTCAATTTCGAGCATCTCGATATATGATACGCCTAAATCGGACGTCCGAGTGAAAATTTATGATCATTTAAATTTCTTGAGAGCTTCCGTTGTTCTATTTCGAGCGTCTCGATATATTATGCGCCTGAATCGGACATCTGAGTGAAAAGTTATGACCATTTCAATTTCTCGAGAGCTTCCGTTGTTCAATTTCGAGCGTCTCGATATATTATGCGCCTGAATCGGACCTCCGTGTGAAAAGTTATGACTATTTGAATTTCTCGAGATCTTACGTGGTTCAATTTCGGGCAACTCCATATGTGATGTGCTTAAATCGGACATCCGAGTGAAAGGTTATGACAATTTTAATTTCTCGAGAGCTTCCGTTGTTCAATTTCGAGCGTCTCGACATACGATGCGCCTGAATCGGACCTCCGTGTGAAAAGTTATGACCATTTGAATTTCTTGAGATCTTACGTGGTTCAATTTCGGGCAACTCCATATGTGATGTGCTTGAATCAGACATCTGAGTGAAAAGTTATGACAATTTTAATTTCTCGAGAGCTTCCGTTGTTCAATTTCGAGCGTCTCGATATATGATGCTCCTGAATCGGACCTCCGTGCGAAAAGTTATGACCATTTGAATTTCTCGAGATCTTCCGTGGTTCAATTTCGGGCGTCTCCATATGTGATGTGCCTGAATCGGACCTCTGTGTTAAAAGTTATGACCATTTGAAATTCTCAAGAGCTTCCGTTGTTTATTTTCGAGCGTCTCGATATCTGATGTGCCTGAATCGGACTTCCGAGTGAAAAGTTGTGCAATTTCAATTTCTCTAGAGCTTCTGTTGTTCAATTTCGAGCGTCTTGATATGTGATGTTCCTGAATCAGACCTCCGTGTGATAACTTATGACCATTTGAATTTCTTGAGAGATTTCGTTGTTCAATTTCGGGCGTCTCAATATATGACGTGCTTGAATCGGACCTCCGTGTGAAAAGTTATGACCATTTGAATTTCTCGAGATCTTCCGTGGTCCAATTTCAGGCGTCTCCATATGTGATGGGCTTGGATCGGACCTCCGTGTGAAAAGTTATGACCACTTGAATTTCTCAAGAGCTTCCGTTGTTTAATTTCGAGCGTCTCGATATCTGATGTGCCTTAATCGGACATCCGAGTGAAAAGTTATGACTATTTAAATTTCTCGAGAGCTTCCGTTGTTCAATTTCGAGCGTCTCGATATGTGATATTCCTGAATCGGACCTCCGTGTGATAACTTATGACCATTTGAATTTCTCGAGAGATTTCGTTGTTCAATTTCGAGCGTCTCGATATATGATGCGCCTGAGTCGGACATCCGAGTGAAAATTTATGATCATTTAGATTTCTCTAGAGCTTCCATTGTTCTATTTCGAGCGTCTCGATATATTATGCGCCTGAATCGGACATCAAAGTGAAAAGTTATGACCATTTCAATTTCTCGAGGGCTTCCGTTGTTCAATTTCGAGCGTCTCGATATATTATGCGCTTGAATCGGACCTCCGTGTGAAAAGTTATGACCATTTGAATTTCTCGAGATCTTACGTGGTTCAATTTCGGGCAACTCCATATGTGATGTGCTTAAATCGGACATCCGAGTGAAAGGTTATGACAATTTTAATTTCTCGAGAGCTTCCATTGTTCAATTTCGAGCGTCTCGATATATGATGCGCCTGAATCGATCATCCGAGTGAAAATTTATCATTATTTAAATTTCTCGAGAGCTTCCGTTGTTCAATTTCGAGCATCTCAATATATTATGCGCCTGAATCGGGCATCCGAGTCAAAAGTTATAACAATTTTAATTTCTCGAGAGTTTCCACTGTTCAATATCGAGCATCTCGATATATGATGCGCCTGAATAGGACATCCAAGTGAAAAGTTATGACAATTTTATTTTCTCGAGAGCTTCTATTGTTTAATTTCGAGCGTCTCGATATATGATGCGCCTGAATCGAACATCCGAGTGAAAATTTATCATCATTTAAATTTCTCGAGAGCTTCCGTTGTTCAATTTCGAGCGTCTCGATATATTATGTGCCTGAATCGGACATCCGAGTGAAAAGTTATGACCATTTCTGTTTCTTGAGAGCTTTCGTTGTTCAGTTTTGAGCGTCTCGATATGTGATGTTCTTGAATCGGACCTCCGTGTGATTACCTATGACCATTTGAATTTCTAGAAAGCTTCCACTGTTCAATTTCGAGCGTCTCGATATATGATCCGCCTAAATCGGACCTCCGTTTGACAAGTTATAACAATTTGAATTTCTCGAGATCTTCCGTGGTTCAATTTCGGGCGTCTCCATATGTGATGTGCCTCAATCGGACCTCCCTGTGAAAAGTTATGACGATTTGAATTTCTCGAGAGCTTCCGTTGTTTAATTTCGAGTGCCTCAATATCTGATGTGCCTGAATCGAACATTCGAGTGTAAAGTTATGACAATTTCAATTTCTCGAGAGCTTTCGTTTTTCAACTTCGAGCGTCTCGATATGTGATGTTCCTGAATCGGACCTCCGTGTGAAAAGTTATGACCATTTGAATTTCTCGAGAGATTTCGTTGTTCAATTTCGAGCGGCTTGATATATGATGCGCCTGAATCGGACATCCGAGTGAAAATTTATGATCATTTAAATTTCTCGAGAGCTTCCGTTGTTCTAATTCGAGCGTCTCGATATATTATGCGCCAGAATCGGACATCCGAGTGAAAAGTAATGACCATTTCTATTTCTCGAGAGCTTCCGTTGTTCAATTTCGAGCGTCTAGATATGTGATATTCCTGAATAGGACCTCCGTGTGATAACTTATGACGATTTGAATTTCTCTAGAGATTTCGTTGTTCAATTTCGAGCGTCTCGATATATGATGCGCCTGAATCGGACATCCGAGTGAAAATTTATGATCATTTAAATTTCTCGAGAGCTTCCGTTGTTCTATTTCGAGCGTCTGGATATATTATGCGCCTGAATCGGACATCTGAGTGAAAAGTTATGACCATTTCAATTTCTCGAGTGCTTCCGTTTTTCAATTTCGAGAGTCTCGATATATTATGCGCCTAAATCCGACTTCGTGTGAAAAGTTATGACCATTTGTATTTCTCGAGATCTTACGTGGTTCAATTTCGGGCAACTCCATATGTGATGTGCTTGAATCGGACATCCGAATGAAAAGTTATGACCATATGAAATTCTTGAGAGCTTCCGTTGTTTAATTTCGAGCGTCTCGATATCTGATTTTCCTGAATCAGACATCCGAGTGAAAAATTATGACCATTTAAATTTCTCGAGAGCTTCCGTTGTTCAATTTCGAGCGTCTCGATATATGATGCTCATGAATCGGACCTCCGTCCGAAAAGTTATGACCATTTGAATTTCTCGAGATCTTCCGTGGTTCAATTTCGGGCGTCTCCATATGTGATGTGCCTGAATCGGACCTCCGTGTGAAAAGTTATGACCATTTGAAATTCTTGAGAGCTTCCGTTGTTTAATTTCGAGCGTCTCGATATCTGATGTGCCTGAATCGGACATCCGAGTCAAAAGTTATGACAATTTCAATTTCTCGAGAGCTTCCGTGTTTAAATTTTGAGCGTCTCGATATGTGATGTTCCTGAATCAGACCTGCGTGTGATAACTTTTGACCATTTGAATTTCTCGAAAGCTTCCGTTGTTCAATTTAAGCGTCTCGATATCTGATGTGCCTGAATCGGACATCCGAGTGAAAAGTTGTGACAATTTCAATTTCTCTAGAGCTTCTGTTGTTCAATTTCGAGCGTCTCGATATATTATGCGCCTGAATCGAACATTCGAGTGAAAAGTTATGACAATTTAAATTTCTCGAGAGCTTCCGTTGTTCAATTTCGAGCGTCGCGATATATTATGCGCCTGAATCGGACATCCGAGTGAAAAGTTATGACCATATCTGTTTCTCGAGAGCTTTCGTTGTTCAATTTCGAGCGTCTCGATATGCGATGTTCCTGAATCGGACCTCCGTGTGATAAGTTACGACCATTTCAATTTCTCGAAAGCTCCCGTTGTTCAATTTCGGGCGTCTCCATATGTGATGTGCCTGCATCGGACCTCCGTCAGAAAAGTTATGACCATTTGAATTTCTCCAGAGCTTTCGTTGTTCAATTTCGAGCGTCTCGATATGTGATATTCCCGAATCGGACCTCCGTGTGAAAAGTTATGACCATTTGAATTTCTCGATATCTTCCGTGGTAAAATTTCGGGCGTCTCGATATGTGATGTGCCTGAATTGGACATCCGAGTTAAAAGTTATGACAATTTTAATTTTTCGAGAGATTCCGTTGTTCAATTTCGAGCGTCTCGATATATGATCCGCCTAAATCGGACCTCCGTATGATAAGTTATGACAATTTGAATTTCTCGAGATCTTCCGTGGTTCAATTTCGGGCGTCTCCATATGTGATGTGCCTCAATCGGACCTCCCTGTGAAAAGTTATGACCATTTGAATTTCTCGACAGCTTCCGTTGTTTAATTTCGTGTGTCTCGATATCTGATTTGCCTGAATCGGACATCCGAGTGAAAAGTTATGACCATTCGAATTTCTCGAGAGCTTCCATAGTTTAATTTCGAGCGTCTCGATATCTAATGTGCCTGAATCGGACATCCGAGTGAAAAGTTGTGACAATTTCAATTTCTCAACAGCTTCCGTTGTTCAATTTTGAGAGTCTCGATATGTGATGTTCCTGAATCGGACCTCCGTGTGATAACTTATGACCATGTCAATTTCTCGAAAGCTTCCGTTGTTCAATTTCGAGCGTTTCAATATGTGATGTGCCTGAATCGGACCTCCGTGTGAAAAGTTATGACAATTTGAATTTCTCGAGATCTTCCGTGGTTCAATTTTGGGCGTCTCCATATGTGATGTGCTTGAATCGGACATCCGAGTGAAAAGTTATGACCATTTGAATTTCTCGACAGCTTCCGTTGTTTAATTTCGTGTGTCTCGATATCTGATGTGCCTGAATCGGACATCCGAGTGAAAAGTTATGACAATTTCAATTTCTCGAGAGCTTCTGTTTTTCAATTTCGAGTGTCTCGATATGTGATGTTCCTGAATCGGACCTCCGTGTGATAACTTATGACCATGTGAATTTCTCGAAAGCTTCCGTTGTTCAATTTCGAGCGTCTCAATATGTGATGTGCCTGAATAGGACCTCCGTGTGAAAAGTTATGACCATTTGAATTTCTCGAGATTTTCTGTTGTTCAATTTTGAGTGTCTCCATATGTGATGTGCCTGAATGGGACCTCCGTGAGAAAAGTTATGACCATTTGAATTTCTCGAGATCTTCCGTGGTTCAATTTCGGGCGTCTCCATATGTGATGCGCCTGAAACGGACCTCCGCGAGAAAAGTTATTACCATTTGAATTTTTCGAGAGCTTCCGTAGTTTAATTTCGAGCGTCTCGATAGCTAATGTGCCTGAATCGGACATCCGAGTGAAAAGTTGGGACAATTTCAATTTCTCAACAGCTTCCGTTGTTCAATTTTGAGCGTCTCGATATGTGATGTTCCTGAATCGGACCTCCGTGTGATAACTTATGACCATGTGAATTTCTCGAAAGCTTCCGTTGTTCAATTTCGAGCGTTTCAATATGTGATGTGCCTGAATCGGACCTCCGTGTGAAAAGTTATGACGATTTGAATTTCCCGAGATCTTCCGTGGTTCAATTTTGGGCGTCTCCATATGTGATGTGCTTGAATCGGACATCCAAGTGAAAAGTTATGACAATTTTAATTTCTCGACAGCTTCCGTTGTTTAATTTCGTGTGTCTCGATATCTGATGTGCCTGAATCCGACATCCGAGTGAAAAGTTATGAGAATTTCAATTTCTCGATATCTTCCGTTGTTCAATTTCGAGTGTCTCCATATGTGATGTTCCTGAATCGGACCTCCGTGTGATAACTTATGACCATTTGAATTTCTCGAGAGCTTTCGTTGTTCAATTTCGAGCGTCTCGATATATGACGTACTTGAATCGGACCTCCGTGAGAAAAGTTATGACCATTTGAATTTCTCGAGAGCTTCTGTTGTTTAATTTCGAGCGTCTTGATATCAAATGTGCCTGAATCGGACATCCGAGTGAAAAGTTGTGGCAATTTCAATTTCTCAAGAGCTTCCGTTGTTCAATTTTGAGCGTCTCAATATGTGATGTGCCTGAATCGGACCTCCGTGTGAAAAGTTATGACCATTTGAATTTCTCGAGATCTTCCGTGGTTCAATTTCGGGCGTCTCCATATGTGATGTGCCTGAATAGGACCTCCGTGTGAAAAGTTATGACCATTGGAATTTCTCGAGATCTTACGTGGTTAAATTTCGGGCAACTCCATATGTCATGTGCTTGAATCGGACCTCCGTGTGAAAAGTTATGACCATTGGAATTTCTCGAGATCTTACGTGGTTAAATTTCGGGCAACTCCATATGTGATGTGCTTGAATCGGACATCCGAGTGAAAAGTTATGACAATTTAAATTTCTCGAGAGCTTCCGTTGTTCAATTTCGAGCTCTGATATATGATGCTCCTGAATCGGACCTCCGTGTGAAAAGTTATGACCATTTGAATTTCTCGAGATCTTCCGTGGTTCAATTTCGGGAATCTCCATATGTGATGTGCCTGAATCGGACCTCCGTGTGAAAAGTTATGACCATTTGAATTTCTCGAGAGCTTCCGTTGTTTAATTTCGTGCGTATCGATATCTGATGTGCCTAAATCGGCCATCCGAGTGAAAAGTTATGACAATTTCAATTTCTCGAGAGCTTCCGTTTTTCAATTTCGAGCGTCTCGATATGTGATGTTCCTGAATCGGACCTCCGTGTGATAACTTTTGACCATTTGAATTTCTCGAAAGCTTCCGTTGTTCAATTTCGAGCGTCTCTATATGTGATGTGCCTGAATCGGACCTCCGTGTGAAAAGTTATGACCATTTGAATTTCTTGAGATTTTCGGTTGTTCAATTTTGAGTGTCTCCATATGTGATGTGCCTGAATCGGACCTCCGTGAGAAAAGTTATGACCATATGAATTTCTTGATATCTTCTGTGGTATAATTTCGAGCGTCTCCATATGTGATGTGCCTGAGTCGGACCTCCGTGAGAAAAGTAATGACCATTTGAATTTCTCGAGAGCTTCCGTTGTTTAATTTCGAGCGTCTCGATATCTAATGTGCCTGAATCGGACATCCGAGTGAAAAGTTGTGACAATTTCAATTTCTCAAGAGCTTCCGTTGTTCAATTTCGGGCGTCTCGATATGTGATGTTCCTGAATCGGACCTCTGTGTGATAACTTATGACCATTTGAATTTCTCGAGAGATTTCGTTGTTCAATTTCGGGCGTTTCGATATATGATGTGCTTGAATCGGACCTCCGTGTGAAAAGTTATGACGATTTGAATTTCTCGAGATCTTTCGTGGTTCAATTTCGGGCGTCTCCATATGTGATGTGCCTGAATCGGACCTCCGTGAGAAAAGTTATGACCATATGAATTTCTCGAGAGCTTCCGTTGTTTAATTTCGAGCGTCTCGATATCTGATGTGCCTGAATCGGAATTCCAAGTGAAAAGTTGTGACAATTTCAATTTCTCAAGAGCTTCCGCTGTTCAATTTCGAGTGTCTCGATATGTGATGTTCTTGAATCGGACCTCCGTGTGATAACTTATGACCATTTGAATTTCTCGAGAGATTTCGTTGTTCAATTTCGAGCGTCTCGATATATGATGTGCTTGAATCGGACCACCGTGTGAAAAGTTATGACCATTTGAATTTCTTGAGATCTTCCGTGGTTCAATTCCGGGCGTCTCCATATGTGATGTGCTTGAATCGGACATCGGAGTGAAAAGTTATGACCATTGGAATTTGTCGAGAGCTTCCGTTGTTTAATTTCGTGCGTCTCGATATCTGATGTGCCTGAATCGGACATCCGAGTGAAAAGTTATGACAATTTCAATTTCTCGAGAGCTTTCGTTGTTCAATTTCGAGCGTCTCGATATGTGATGTTCCTGAATCGAACCTCCGTGTGATAACTTTTGACCATTTGAATTTCTCGAAAGCTTCCGTTGTTCAATTTCGAGCGTCTCGATATGTGATGTGCCTGAATCGGACCTCCGTGTGAAAAGTTATGACCATTTGAATTTCTCTAGATTTTCGGTTGTTCAATTTTGAGTGTCTCCATATGTGATGTGCCTGAATCGGACCTCCGTGAGAAAAGTTATGACCATATGAATTTCTCGAGATCTTCCGTGGTACAATTTCGGGCGTCTCCATATGTGATGTGCCTAAATCCGACCTCCGTGAGGAATGTTATGGCCATTTGAATTTATCGAGAGCTTCCGTTGTTTAATTTCGAGCGTCGCGATATCTAATGTGCCTGAATCGGACATCCGAGTGAAAAGTTGTGACAATTTCAATTTCTCAAGAGCTTCCGTTGTTCAATTTTGAGTGTCTCCATATGTGATGTGCCTGAATCGGACCACCGTGTGATAACTTATGACCATTTGAATTTCTCGAGAGATTTCATTGTTCAATTTCGGGCGTCTCGATATATGATGTGCTCGAATCGGACCTCCGTGTGAAAAGTTATGACGATTTGAATTTCTCGAGATCTTCCGTGGTTCAATTTCGGGCAACTACATATGTGATGTGCTTGAATCGGACATCCGAGTGAAAAGTTATGACAATTTTAATTTCTCGAGAGCTTCCGTTGTTCAATTTTGAGCGTCTCGATGTATTATGCCCTTGAATCGGACATCCGAGTGAAAAGTTATGACAATTTCAATTTCTCGAGAGCTTACGTTGTTCAATTTCGGGCGTCTCGATATGTGATGTTCCTGAATCAGACCTCTGTGTGATAACTTATGACCGTTTGAATTTCTCGAAAGCTTCCGTTGTTCAATTTCGAGCGTCTCAATATGTGATGTGCCTGAATCGGACCTCCGTGTGAAAAGTTATGACCATTTGAATTTCTCGAGATTTTCGGTTGTTCAATTTTGAGTGTCTCCATATGTGATGTGCCTGAATCGGACCAACGTGAGAAAAGTTATGACCATTTTAATTTCTCGAAATCTTCCGTGGTTCAATTTCGGGCGTCTCCATATGTGATGTGCCTGAATCGGACCTCCGTGAGAAAAGTTATGACCATTTGAATTTCTCAAGAACTTCCGTTGTTTAATTTCGAGCGTCTCGATATCTGATGTGCCTGAATTGGACTTCCGAGTGAAAAGTTGTGACAATTTCAATTCTCAAGAGCTTCCGCTGTTCAATTTCGAGCGTCTCGATATGTGATGTTCCTGAATCGGACGTCCGTGTGATAACTTATGACCATTTGAATTTCTTGAGAGATTTCGTTGTTCAATTTCGACCGTCTCGATATATGATGTGCTTGAATCGGACCACTGTGTGAAAAGTTATGACCATTTGAATTTCTTGAGATCTTCCGTGGTTCAATTTCGGGCGTCTCCATATGTGATGTGCTTGAATCGGACATCCGAGTGAAAAGTTATGACAATTTTAATTTCTCGAGAGCTTCTGTTGTTCAATTTCGAGCTCTGATATATGATGCTCCTGAATCGGACCTCCGTGTGAAAAGTTATGACCATTTGAATTTCTCGAGATCTTCTGTGGTTCAATTTCGGGCATCTCCATATGTGATGTGCCTGAATCGGACCTCCGTGTGAAAAGTTATGACCATTTGAATTTCTCGAGAGCTTCCGTTGTTTAATTTCGTGCGTCTCGATATCTGATGTGCCTGAATCGGACATCCGAGTGAAAAGTTATGACAATTTCAATTTCTCGAGAGCTTCCGTTGTTCAATTTCGAGATTCTCGATATGTGATGTTCCTGAATCGGACCTCCGTGTCATAACTTATGACCATTTGAATTTCTCGAAAGCTTCCGTTGTTCAATTTCGAGCGTCTCAATATGTGATGTGCCTGAATCGGACCTCCGTGTGAAAAGTTATGACCATTTGAATTTCTCGAGATTTTCGGTTGTTCAATTTTGAGTGTCTCCATATGTGATGTGCCTGAATCGGACCTCCGTGACAAAAGTTATGATGCAATCCTATCCCGCAAGGGCATTGGGTAGAAGACTCCAAGTAGATTGGGCTGGAGATCCAAGGGTAGGCCCTAGGGTTCTCATGAGCGTTAGGGTAGATTTCGAGCCCATGGGCTAAGTATGATCGTGCTTATCTTTGTAAATATTAGAATAGGTTTTTCCTTCGTTTGGGCCTTGTATTTTGGCCATTCTAGTAGTATAGGGTTTTAGCCTTGTATTTCGGGGCATTTTGAGTAGTCTTTGTAGTAAGAACTTTTTTTTGTATTTTCATGTTTTTTGTCATGGGGGTTAGCTTAGCTATTATAGGGGGTGTGTAGCTAAGTTCTAGTTTCTCATCTCAAGGAGGTGAGCTTAGCTATTAGAGAGGTATGTGTAGCTAAGCTCTAGCTTCTTTAGGAATCTTCTTAAGGAAGCTTCTCAAGGAGGTGAGCTTAGTTATGAGAGGGGTGTGTGTAGCTAAGCTCTAGCTTCTCAAGGAAGTTTTCTCAAAGAAGCTTCTCAAGGAAGTTTTCTCAAGAAAAGCTTCTCAAGGAAGCTACCTAGTCTATAAATAGAAGCATGTGTAACACTTGTTGTAACTTTGATGAATGAAAGTTTTATGAGATACACTTCAAAGTTCCACTTCTTTCCCTCTTTTATTCCTTCAATTTCGTGCTCCCCCCTTCTCTCTTTCTTTTCCTCCATTAAAGCATCCTCTTCAAGCTTCTTATCCAAGGCAATTCTTGGTGGTGAAGCTCCTTCTTCCTTGGCTTATTCCCTAGTGGATGGTGCCTCCCCTATCCTCTTCTCCTTTGCCTTCCGCTGCATCTCCATGGTGAAAAATCACCATTGAAGGACCTCATTGAAGCTCAAAGATCCAGCCTCCATAGAAGCTCCACAAGCAAGCTTCCATCAAGTGGTAATCAGAGCACAAGAGCTTCAAGTAGGTGCTCCTTAAACCTCCATTAATTTTTTTTCTTTACCTTCTCTTCCATTGTTGTTTCTTCATTTTTCTCCATGTATCTCCTCACATGTCTTGGTCTAAATGTTGTTAACATGATTCTTTAGAGTTTCCACCGATTAAACTTGCTATAGAAACTAGATTTGATTTTCTATGGTTCAAATTTCTTGTTCTTGTTCTTGAACCATGAATTGTGTTGAGTTTAAGTCCCTTTGAGTTTTGTCTTGTTATTTTTTGTGGCTGAAACCTAAACCATAAAATTCTTACAAAAATATTAAAGTAGAAGAAAACCTCAAAAATCTAGAGTGACTTGTTCACCTATTGTAGTTTCTTCATAGAAGTCATGTCTAGTCATGAAATTTGTCACATAAGATTTCTTATGTTGTGCTGAATTTTATTTTCTTGTTTCTTTGTCTAACTCATTTGTTCATGAGTGTATGAAATTCTTTTAGCCTATTATTTGATTTGAGTCAAATCTTTCATGTTAATTAGTCCTTAACATGTTCATGCAAAATTCTTAGAGAGTCTTTGATTGTGAACCTTTTCTTGAACTTTTAGGTTTCTTTATGATTGTGTCTATTGTGAATTTGAGTTTTGGTGATTGAATTGCTGGCTTAAATGTTGATCCTAAGTGAATATTGAACTCCTAAAACTGTGGTAAACAATCCTAGTGAGTTCAACATACATACGAAGGTTGAAAGTAAGCCCAAGGCAATCAATATACCATGCTTAAAGAAACAAATCGCTGGTGCTGGCAGCTTGGACATACAAACTTGTAAAAATTACTGAGAATTGGTTACTTCGAATTTTGAGCTGAAATTTTTACTGAATTTTCTAGACATCTGGAAAAAAGTTATAAAAAAAGAAACAAGTGATTTGGATAAAAGAAAAAAATACGAAAAATCACACAAGTTGGCAGGAAAATCAGTATCCAGAAAAAAAAGGTGAAAGGGAAGGGTGCTTGTTGTTTTGGCTCAAAATTTATTCTATAATTGGAAATTTCAATTCAAAATTAGTGTGAAGACAAGTGCCAAAGCTAGAGTTTTGTTGAGTCTTTTATTCAGTTTTTTTTACTCTACTCTAGAGCCATTCTAAGTTTCTCTTTGAGTACTAACTTGCTTCTATGTCCTTTTCATTGCTTTAATTGTTGAATAATGCTTGAAAAATTGTCTTGTTAAAACTCCATTGGTTTAGCTTTCATTTCATTTTTTTTGGTCTTTGGTTATTGCTTGTCTCTTTGTTTCCTTGTTTGTGGGTTTCCATATAGGAAATTGGAAGGAGGATTGGTGCCATCCCTTAAAGAATTTGAGTCCAGAAGCAAGGGGCCAACCACCTTAAGAGCTGTTGGACTAAGAAGCACTCCAAATTGAGTGAATCACCAAAGAGAGAACAACCACCAAAATTGAGGACCGTTTTGTAATTTTGTAATTTGGAATTTACTTACCTTCATTGCTTTCAAGTTTTGTAACAAAAGGCCTTTCATTGGAAGTGTGTTGGGAGCCTCCAATAGGTTACCAAACTTCCATTTGTGTGTAATAATTTTAGGCAATTTTTCCTTAGGATAGTGAGTGTTTTGTTGAGAACCTCGAATGTGGTCATCCAAACACTCTTAGGATTCGCCTAGTTTACATTTCTTGCTTACTTTCATAGCTTATTTCCTTTACCCTCCATTGTCAAACCGCCTAGATAGCTTTCCTTTTACCTTATCTTTCACACCTCTTTTAGTGTTTATTTGGCTAGTTTCAACCATAGTTTCTTTTACCTTTTGTTTTCAAACCTCCAACAAGAAAGAACCACAACTTAGGAACCAACATGAGTCATCATTCATCTAGTGTTAATGGCAAGGGTACTAGTCATAAAGACCCTTTATCTAGAATCTTAGATGAGTTGAGTTCCCTCAAGTTATGGAAAGAAAAATAAGAGAGAAAAGAAAAAGGAAAAAAAGAGTGGAAGAAATAAGTCAAGATGAAAGAAAGAAAATAAGAGAGGAAGAAAGAAGAAAAATAATGAAAGAAATGAAAAGAGAAAAACATGCCTCCTATAGTAGTCATAACTCTTGCAAAAGCCTAAGTGAAGAACTTAGTGACTATTACGAAGGAAGGCATAAGTCACATCTTAGACCTCACTCCCATAGAAGAGAAAAGGAAAGAAAGCCTCAAGAGGCTAACATTAAACTCTCATACTTCCATGGGAAGGACAATGTAGAGGCTAACTTAGATTGGGAAATAAGGGTAGAGCAACAACTTAAAAAGAAGTCTACTTCAAAATCTTATGGCTCTCACTCTTATCCAAAGAAAGACCAAGGTCAAGGCATCTTAGGGGTGACACCTTCTAAGCCCAAAGATTATAAGGGGAAGACAATAGAAAAGCAAGCCCCTAAGGCTAGTATGCAAGAGAAAACTAGCTCTATAAAGTGTTTTAAATGTCTTGGAAGAGGACACATTACTTCTCAATGCCCCACCACAAAAACCATGATTATGAGGGGCCAAGACATTTATAGTAGCCAAGATGAGGCTACTACTTCACCTTCCTCTAGTGAAAGTGAAAAAGCAAAAGGGGAAGAATCTAGTGAAGAAATCTACCCCCAAGAAGAAGGACAACCATTAGTGGTTAAAGAGAAGTGTAAGGAGGTAAGTGTCTCCTCCAAGAGTTTAGCTAAGAAGGAAACTCATTTTACAATAAAGACAAACATTAAAGAAACTTTCCCTCTTAGACAACCTCCACATTTTCTCTTTTGTAAAAAGGCACTTGCTAGCATTGCCACACCTCTTGGGCTTGAGTTTATTCCTCAAGTCAAGAAGTTGTTGGATGAGGGTTTGGTTCGCAAGAGCTTAAATCCTTGTGCTTTGTTGGTGCCCAAAATAGGTATTATTAGGCACCGAGTCCCTAAAATAGGTGGTATGATGAATGTTTTGAGTGGTGCAACCCTCTTTTGTAAAATCACTCGTACACCTAACATCTTCATGGTGTGTGTACATAGGGACTCATTAGGTAGGTTTGTTCTTATTTTTAGTTTCAATACAAACTTAGGTACTCATATGGGACACCTTAGGTTTGTCATACTTTTTGGTAGGAATAATCAATATGAAAATACAGAAAAAGGCATATTTTATTGCGTTACTTTTCTTAATTTTTCAAATAGTGATCAAGGGGTTCCCATGAACCCTAAGAGAATAAAGGTCATTCCTGAGTGGCCCACTCCACCAAGTATGAGAAAATTTTGGGGCTTCCATGACTTAACAAACTTTTACAAAAGGTTTGTCCCATATTTTTCTATACTTGTAGCACCACTCATTGAGTTGGTGAGAAACCATGTTCCTTCATCGGAAGATGCCCAGGAAATGGGTTTTCAGACCTTACCTTACTTCAATATACCAAACACCACTAATACATATGTTTTTGTTCTTTTTACAGGTGTTGAGGGAAGGAGCCCAGAGTATGAAAAATCTCGGGATTTGAGGTCAAATCCTTTCCAAGGTGGAGGGAATGATGCAATCCTATCCCGGAAGGGCATTGGGTAGAAGACTCCAAGTAGATTGGGCTGGAGATCCAAGGGTAGGCCCTAGGGTTCTCATGAGCCATAAGGTAGATTTCGAGCCCATGGGCTAAGTATGATCCCGCTTATCTTTGTAAATATTAGAATAGGTTTTTCCTTCGTTTGGGCCTTGTATTTTGGCCATTCTAGTAGTATAGGGTTTTAGCCTTGTATTTCGGGGCATTTTGAGTAGTCTTTGTAGTAAGAACTTTTTTTGTATTTTCATGTTTTTTGTCATGGGGGTTTGCTTAGCTATTATAGGGGGTGTGTAGCTAAGTTCTAGTTTCTCATCTCAAGGAGGTGAGCTTAGCTATTAGAGAGGTATGTGTAGCTAAGCTCTAGCTTCTTTAGGAATCTTCTTAAGGAAGCTTCTCAAGGAGGTGAGCTTAGTTATGAGAGGGGTGTGTGTAGCTAACCTCTAGCTTCTCAAGGAAGTTTTCTCAAAGAAGCTTCTCAAGGAAGTTTTCTCAAGAAAGCTTCTCAAGGAAGCTACCTAGTCTATAAATAGAAGCATGTGTAACACTTGTTGTAACTTTGATGAATGAAAGTTTTATGAGATACACTTCAAAGTTCCACTTCTTTCCCTCTTTTATTCCTTCAATTTCGTGCTCCCCCCTTCTCTCTTTCTTTTCCTCCATTAAAGCATCCTCTTCAAGCTTCTTATCCAAGGCAATTCTTGGTGGTGAAGCTCCTTCTTCCTTGGCTTATTCCCTAGTGGATGGTGCCTCCCCTATCCTCTTCTCCTTTGCCTTCCGCTGCATCTCCATGATGAAAAATCACCATTGAAGGACCTCATTGAAGATCAAAGATCCAGCCTCCATAGAAGCTCCACAAGCAAGCTTCCATCAAGTTATGACCATTTGAATTTCTCGAGATCTTCCGTGGTTCAATTTCGGGCGTCTCCATATGTCATGTGCCTGAATCGGACCTCCGTAAGAAAATTTATGACCATTTGAACTTCTCTAGAGCTTCCGTTGTTTAATTTCGAGCTTCTCGATATCTGATGTGCCTGAATCGGACATCCGAGTGAAAAGTTGGGACAATTTCAATTTCTCCAGAGCTTCCGTTGTTCAATTTTGAGCGTCTCGATATGTGATGTTCCTGAATCGGACCTCCGTGTGATAACTTATGACCATTTGAATTGCTCTAGATCTTCCGTGGTTCAATTTCGGGCGTCTCCATATGTGATGTGCTTGAATCGGACCTCCGTGTGAAAAGTTATGACCATTTGAATTTCTCGAGATCTTCCGTGGTTCAATTTCGGGCGTCTCCATATGTGATGTGCTTGAATCGGACATCTGAGTGAAAAGTTATGACAATTTCAATTTCTCGAGAGCTTCTGTGGTTCAATTTCGAGCGTCTCGATATATTATGCGCCTGAATCGGACATTCGAGTGAAAAGTTATGACCATTTCAATTTCTTGAGAGCTTCCGTTGTTCAATTTCGAACGTCTCCATATGCGATGTGCTTGAATCGAACCTCCGTGTGAAAAGTTATGACCATTTGAATTTCTCGAGAGGTTCCGATGTTTAATTTCGAGCGTCTCAATATCTGATGTGCCTGAATCGAACATCCGAGTGGATAGTTATGACCTTTTGAATTTCTCCAGAGCTTCCGTTGTTCAATTTCGAGCGTCACGATATGTGATGTTCCTGAATCGGACCTCCGTATGATAACTTATGACCATTTGAATTTTTCGAGATCTTCCGTGGTTCAATTTCGGGCGTCTCTATATGTGATGTGCCTGAATCGGACCTCCGTGTGAAAAGTTATGACCATTTGAATTTCTCGTGATCTTCCGTGGTTCAATTTCGGGCGTCTCCATATGTGATGTGCTTGAATCGGACATCCGAGTGAAAAGTTATGACAATTTCAATTTCTCGAGAGCTTCGGTTGTTCAATTTCGAGCGTCTCGATATGTGATGTTCCTGAATCGGACCTCCGTGTGATAAACTATGACCATTTGAATTTCTCGAAAGCTTCCGTTGTTCAATTTCGAGCATCTCAATATGTGATGTGCCTGAATCGGACCTCCGTGTGAAAAGTTATGAGCATTTGAATTTCTCGAGATCTTCTGTTGTTCAATTTTGAGTGTCTTCATATGTGATGTGCTTGAATCGGACCTCCGTGTTAAAATTTATGACCATTTGAATTTCTCGAAATCTTCTGCTGTTCAATTTTGAGTGTCTCCATATGTGATGTGCCTCAATCGGACCTCCGTGTGAAAAGTTATGACCATTTGAATTTCTCGAGAGATTTTGTTGTTCCATTTCGAGCATCTCGATATATGATGCGTCTGAATCGGACATCCGAGTGAAAAGTTATGACCATTTGAATTTCTCGAGAGGTTTCATTGTTTAATTTCGAGCGTCTCGATATCTGACGTGCCTGAATCGGACATCCGAGTGGAAAGTTATGACCTTTAGAATTTCTCGAGAGCTTCCGTTGTTCAATTTCGAGCGTCTCAATATGTGATGTGCCTGAATCAGACATCCGTGTGAAAAGTTATGACCATTTGAATTTCTCGAGAGATTTTGTTGTTCCCTTTCGAGCATCTCGACATATGATACGTCTGAATCGGACATCCGAGTGAAAATTTATGATCATTTAAATTTCTCGAGAGCTTCCGTTGTTCAATTTCGAGCGTCTCGATATATTATGCGCCTGAATCGGACATTCGAGTGAAAAGTTATGACCATTTCAATTTCTTGAGAGCTTCCGTTGTTCAATTTCGAGCATCTCAATATCTGATGTGCCTGAATCGAACATCCGAGTGGAAAGTTATGACCTTTTGAATTTCTCCAGAGGTTCCGTTGTTTAATTTCGAGCGTCTCGATATCTTATGTGCCTGAATCGAACATCCGAGTGGAAAGTTATGACCTTTTGAATTTCTCCAGAGCTTCCGTTGTTCAATTTTGAGCGTCTTGATATGTGATGTTCCTGAGTCGGACCTCCGTGTGATAACTTATAACCATTTGAATTTCTCGAGATCTTTCGTGGTTCAATT